>NC_081408.1:704624969-704924969 GCF_030272615.1 Cryptomeria japonica
TGGATATGGAAAAACATCGAGTAAACACATGTTACTCTTAGGGGGAGAGATTCCTAGGGAGAGATTGTTATTTTGGGAGAGATTGATTACTCTCTGCATTTAAATTCTGTTATGATCTTTTTGGGAGATTGATTGGTTTTTGGTATTTGGCATTTGTGTTTTGGCACTTTGATGGTTTTTCCATCTTGTGTTGCCATCAATGCCAAAGGGGGATATTGTTGGTATTTTGGTATGGTTTTGTCATTGATGTCAACACCTACTAACACTTATCAACTCTGGCACTTTGGAGAATCAACAACATTCACCGGCAAGTAAGTGACTTATGCACAGTCATCGGTATCTGGTACACCGATAGGATATAATGATCATCGACACTTGGAATAGCATGGAAAACATTTGGTTATGTTGAAGACATCATTTGGACACTTTGTCTTTAAGATTTGTTTATCGACATATTCGTATTTGCATATTTGTTGTTATCGGCAAATAGGTCTAGGATATACACTGGTAGGTTCATCTTTTCCAGATCAGCACGACACACTATGGAGATGTTTTATTATTGTTGTGAATGCATCAAGCTGACATATTGAATCAATTATTGCATCGGATATTGATTTATTTGTAAATTGATTTTATTGTAATATCCTTTAGAGCCGACCTACTATTGGTCTTAGGTAATGGTATAAATGTAAGATCTTATTTGCAAGATCGGATGTGGAATGTGAAAAAGAATTGTGTGAAGGTATATGCAAAAATAAGCAAAGCTATACACACAGGCATCATTTGAAGACTGAAGGAGGTTTTTGTGAAGGCAATCAGAACTACATCGATACTGAATCCAATATAGAAAGATGCTAATCTAAGCAGTACATCCATATTGGATTTAATCATCCAATTGTAGTCAGTGTGACTCCCATTGTGATTTAGCAGTGAGCTCTAGGCACTTGGCCTTTCTACATGTGCATACCCCATTTGTATACACATACTATCTGCAGTAGTATCATCTGATTATGGGTAAGGTTTCCCACTGTGGTTTTTCCCCTTATAGGGTTTCCAAGTACAAATATTGGTGTTATGTGTTGTGGATGACTTTGTCTTTTTGTTTTATGCATTAATCCTTACCGGTATTACAATTAACTGATAAAACTGTCTACTGGCATAAAAGACCAGTTCATCGGTATTATGCATTAAAGTTGTTTAAATTGTTTTGGTATTAAATTTATTAGACAACTGATTCACCCCACCCCCCCTCTCATTTTTCTCCGGGACCTAACATTCCCAACTCCATGGACCCCTCCAAAATCTTAGATGGTGATATGGAATTCACCTCTGCACTTAGCTCTTCAATTTCACCTTATTTCCTCTAACCGGGTTGCTCCTGAACATGCCTAGAATAAGGTGACAGTCATATTGAAACTCATCTCCAGCACTTGTTCCTTCATATATACACTGTACAAGTGGTTTCCCTTCATTTCCCAACAAGCCATGATGGCAGCACGTGTGGACTTCATGGGGAAACCATTTTAACATAAAGCTGCTATATACAAGCCAAAACTAGCTATTTGCAAGCCAAAGCAAGAAAACACTAATGAAAACTATCTACAAAAATTGAAATTGAACCAAAAATATTGTAACACACTAGAGAGACTCAATCCCTTTTTGGATCAATGGATTCAATCCATTTTCAACTACAAAATGAGTAAAATCAAGCCAAAATGTTGCCAACTAGTCTGAAAATGAGTAGTTTCAGATTGTTGAACTTACATAACACATTCACCAACCTTGGTAACCATGCAAGAGAGGGTGCTTATATTTTTCTCACATGTGGAATCATCTTAGGGTGTACAACAATCCCTAACTCCATCGCTAACCAATTTTTGGACAAAAGTTGTCATGACAACTTTTTGCAACTTTGCATTTTTCCACTTCTTGGTCTTCCTAGCCTTTGGGACCTATTCTAAGTCATCACACATGACTTTTAAAACATTACTATGACTAATTTAACCTTCCCTAATTCCTATACTAAGTTTTGACACTTTTGATCATCAAGAAGGTCAGCTACCTAATCAAACCCACTATTTACACAAAAATCCAAACCTAAGAAGAATTAACTCAACCTAGGCCTACATTGACTCAAAACACTAACTCTTAGACCCTCCGGGAGTCCTTATTCACTACTGATTTGGCTAGGGTTAGTACAAGCCAAAATTGTGAATACTAGATAGTCTAAGTCCTAGGTACTCCTACACCAGCAAGTATGCAAGTTCATGTTAACATGTATGATGTCAAATAGTCTAGCACCAATTAACTTAACTAAAAATAACATGAACATGTTGTGAATGGTAGTTTTCCATGAACTTAGAAAAACAAAGACCACACCAAGAATGGTCCAATAAGTAGTTCTTAAACTTGGAGTCAAGTGTGTTTCTAAACCCTTGTTAGTATGTAGTTCACATAAGAGATGACCTAGTTTGTCAATATGACAAAACCTTAGTTTGATTTTTTAGCTGAGTAGGGTAGTGAACATTCACTATAAGTTCAATCATTCTTGCAACTAAGAAAACCTTTGGCCAAGGTGGCATTGTGTTATGCAAGTGTTTGTTAGTTCACATGGTCTAGATGCACTACCTAGTTAGAGGTCATACTATTTAGGAGGCACCTATTATGTGTGACTAAGTAGAGTTGTGTGGGGTCAAAACATCCTACTTATATGGAATTAGACCTATCATCTATTTATTCCCTCGTGAAGGGCAGGGTCACTTCCAATGGGAAGATGTGTTTCTAAATCCTTGTTAGTATGTAGTTCACATAAGAGACGACCTAATTTGTTAATATGACAAAACCTTAGTTTGATTTTTTAGCCGAGTAGGGTAGTGAACATTCATTGTAGGTTCAATTGTTCTTGCAACTAAGAAAACCTTTGGCCAAGGTGGCACTGTGTTATGCAAGTGTTTTTCAGTTCACATGGTCTAGATGCACTTCCTAGTTAGAGGTCATACTATTTAGGAGGCACCTATTATGTGTGACTAGTTCTATAGTTGTGTAGGGTGAAAACATAATCCTTATATGGAATTAAACCTATCATCTATTTACTCCCTCATGAAGGGAAGGGTCACTTCCAGTCAGAAGATGTGCATGAGACCATCAAGTCTATGGTTGGGTAGTAAATTGCCCTAATGATAATTTCACTCTGGTCAGTTACTTTGGTCCTAAAGAATTTATAATGGAATATGAATGCTATAAAATCATAAATTCTCTTGTACTTAATTTAATGTTATACTATGATAGAGTATCTCTTTGATCTATTCACATGCACATGCAATTGTTCATGTTTCCCTAAAAGGAACTTAAGAAATATTAAAGCATTGAATTAGGGAAAATTAATATAGGATGAGTAGGTTTCTAGGAAGAAGGGTTTAGTGATGTATAGGATATTGCTCCTGATCAAATATAGAGGGATAACATCAACCTCTTTCCCAAACTAGGTTCACAATCTACTCCCTTTGTTTGATACTCAACCTTCACTAGATTTCATTAAATGCACTCAACTATGGATTACAAATCCAAAGGCTTATCCAACACACACAAGGGTATCAAAACACTCACATTAATTTTACAAAATTTTATCCACTCTTAAAATTCAGGGTTCTAACTTCATTACCCTGCACTGCTCTATAAGGCTTATTCCTACTAGCAGGCTACTAAATGGGTATTTGCAAATTAACTCCAAATTCTTCAAAAAATTATTTCCAACAAATTTACATATTAAGAAACCCATTTGGAATTTCTACAATATATTCAAAAATTAGGTATAGGTACTTTGGACCAACTATATCAAGCAGGACCCTGCTACGCATGAAACTAGGTTAATTAGCCTACTTTTACAAAGCAAATACCTCAAAAACTCATCACCAAACCTCAAAAACCCAAAAAAGTCTTACTAAAGGATTAAAATCAACATATTTTAAAATTTTTAGATGGTTCCATGAACATTTACACTCCCAAACACAAAACCCTCCTTTTTAGGACTACAAACAAGGGCTTTCAAAGTGACCCTCAAACCCCTACAAAACTTGTCAAAGTGACTATTTTTAGGACAGTCAATATAAAATGCACAAAAAAAATTAAAGAAACCTCAAACTAGAGCCAAATGAAAGTTAAAATATTTACCTATCACTTCCAAAAATAATCAGATCAAAATATTCTTTGAATGGAAAGCTACAGTAGTTGGAAGTTCGGGTTTTAGACCAAAATTGTAGTGAAAACTGTGTATTTCATTGCCAAACTCCAAATATTTACAGTGCCAATAAAGTTTGACCATAAAAATCCATTACTAGGCATGTAAATGAGTATTTAAACTAGTCTAATTCCCATCCAACTGACATCAAACTCCTAACCAACTTTCAAAACTAATCATGAGCATTGGAATTCAAATTTGACGACTTTAACAAGTTGTTTCATGACAACCTTACATTGCTTGATCTTTTACATAATTTGATTAATAAATAAACCTAATTAGACTCAAAATCACCTAAAACATGATCTTCACACCAATAAGGAGCATTTTAACATTTATTTGCTCACATGGCAACATTTGACACAATTTGACAACTTTTTGACACAACTAGACAACATGACATATTGACCCAAACGATTACATCATGGACCATAAATGGTCTTATTACATCACATATTGATAAAAAATGACCTTATTACACTTTATCTAGACTCAAATTGACACATTTACTCATGTGGTCTCATAGGACCCTTGGGTGCTCCTGCACCATACACCCCCCTTACAAAAAGTCTCATCACAAGAGAATGTACTGAAAAGGGGTCTTCCTCTTACTCCATTCATCCTCCTTTGTGGTTTTCTATTGTCCTGGCCATAACTAGAAAAATATTTTCCAACTCCACCATGCATTTGCACAGTAGACTGCTACAACAACAGCTCCCTGCTGCCCCTTGCTTCTTTCACCAACCTTTGACCTGCACATGCATCAAATTTGCATGAAATATTAGTCCTCCAACATTTATCAACAGTTCTCTACCATTTGTACTCATTCCTTGGCTTTCTAGAGCCAACATCAACTGCAAAACCGAACATAACTATTGTCCCACTCTTTTGGACATAATAGGAACCATACCAACACATGGTTTGCCATTAAAGGAACATTCTATGCTCCCAACCATCACACTCATTTGATCATCAACCAAATTACTGTCTCATACCTTGCACCAAGGTCTCCATAGGCTTATCCATCTTATGACTGTAACAAACTTCAATCTTCTTCTCACATGACTGCTCAACAACATGCTTAACCTTGTACATAATTCCTTCGTTAATAGGAACACCTGCATTTAACAACTATTTTCTTCTCATGAAAATAACTTTGGAAGTGTTAGAAACTTCGTAATCTTGCAAATAATGTAACATAAAAACTTTCCCATCTTTCTTGATGGTATATACCTTATTCAAACCATCGTACAGAGTCTCCCTATCATATTGCCATGGTCTACCCAAGATCAAATGACAACAATCCATTGGTAATATGTCACACAAGACTCTATCCCGATATTCACCAATCTTAAAATCAACATAAGCTTTCTCATTAACCAAAAGAGATTTCTTATCATTCACCCAAGATTCTTTATAAGGATTTTGATGTGGCAATCTTGCTAATTGAAGCTTATCTACCATTTCTTGAGAAACAATATTCCCTTGAGAACCAAAATCAATAATCGTTGTACATACCTTACCCTTACTCTTCAAATGGATTTTGAAGAGAGATTTCCTTGGTGTCTTTTGTTGCTCCTTTGATACTTTGAATAGTGTTCTCCTAAACAAGAGCATCTCACCAACTTCTGCAATCATTGTGATTGGTTTAAAAGATGTAACATCTTCACCTTCATCTTCTTGTACTAGATGCACTCTTTTCTCATTCTTCCTCTCAAAATTTGAATTCTTCTCAGGACACTTGAATGACTGATTTCTTGCCTCATTACAATGGTAACATCTGCCTGTGAACACAGTTGAACCTCTACCTGATCCAAATCCAAATCTGCCACCTCCACTAAATCCACCTCTTTGATCTGCACTTGCCTCTTTGTTCTTGCTGCTATCTCCTTGTCCTTGAATCTTAGTGGTTGTCCTAGAGCCTCTTCCTCTATTATAATTACATCTACCACCTCCTTGTCTTTCTTGTTTCCTCTTAACTCTTTCCTCAACCCTGATTGCAAGCTGAAAACATTCACCCAATGTCTTAGGAACACTCAACCCTATCTCATCTTGTATGTGATACCTCAACCCATTCAAATACCTTTCTACCTTTTCTTCTTCATCCTCTAGACCACCTCTAATACTTAGCTTGTGGAATTTCTCAATATAAGTCATCACATCAAGATCTTTTTGTTTTAAATTCTACCTCAAGCTCCTAGTTTGAATTGCATAATCAGAAGGAAGAAACTGATTTTTCACCATAGCCGTGATTCTACTCC
This sequence comes from Cryptomeria japonica, assembly GCF_030272615.1. Lineage (NCBI taxonomy): Eukaryota > Viridiplantae > Streptophyta > Pinopsida > Cupressales > Cupressaceae > Cryptomeria > Cryptomeria japonica. Next base: position 704,631,468 of record NC_081408.1, read on the forward strand.
AAGAAGTAACTTTTGTTCCTCCTTTAGCCACTCTCTCTACCTGCTCACTACTCCACCATGTCAATGTTGTTCCTCTAAAATTAGTTTTAGAAAACTTAAAACTTTTATCCTCACTCATTTCCTCATACTCAAAGTAGTTTTCTAGGGCATCTATCCAACCCAATACTTCTTCACTATCCATCTTCCCATAGTATATAGGCAACTAAATTTTTTTTTTAGTTCCACCACCTTTAACAACCTTAAGCAATCTCACCATTCTCCTCTCATTAGGATCCACATCCTCTTCATTCCATCCATGTGGATTCTCATTTTCTTCAACATTTCCATCTTGATCAACATGCTCATCCCTTCTAGGATTCCTCTCTAAGGCTTCCAACCTTGCTTGTATTGCTACATTCTCTCTTCTTACTTGTATCAGTTCTCTTTCCCTTGATGCATCATGTTCTCTACACTCTCTCAACTCTCCGTCTCTTGCTTCCAATGCTTCTCTCAATTCCTACACCTCTCTAGCAATCTGGTTCTTAGGAGGCATCTTCACACACTATCTTCAAACTCTAACTCAAGGAACCCCACAATGTTCCCACAAGGTCCTTATTTTTGTTTTGATAACAATATTATGTAGAGGATATTGGTCTTGATCAACTCTAGAGGGATAAAATCAACCTCTTTCCCAAACTATGTTCACAATCTACTCACTTTGTTTGATACTCAACCTTCACTAGGTTTCATTAAATGCACTCAACTATGGATTCCAACTCTAAAGGATTATCCAACATATTCAAGGGTCTCAAAACACTCAAATTAACTTGAAAAAAGGCTCTTCACTCTTCAAACTAAGGGTTCTAACTTTATTACACCCAGACTGCTCTATAAGGCTTATTCCTACTAGCCCTACTAAATGGGTATTTTCAACTTAACTCCAAATTCTTCCAAAACAAATTGCCAAATAATTTACATATTCAGACACCCATTTGGAATTTACACAATATATCCAAAAATAAGGTATAGGTACTTTGGACCAACTGTACCAACCAACACCCTGCTATGCATGAAACTAGGCTAATTAGCCCACTTTTACAAAGCAAATACCTCAAAAATTCATCTCCAAACCTAAAAAATTAAAAAAATGTCTTACTAAAGGATGCAAATAAACATATTTTCAATGTTTTAGATGGTTCCATGAACATTTACACTCCCAAACACAAAACCCTCCTTTTTAGGACTAAAAACAAAGGCTTTCTCAATCTCACCCCTCAAATCACTTCAAGAATCCAACAATGGACCAAACACATTACATATGACTTGCATATCCAGAAACCATTAAAAAAACCCACTCGTTCAATGGTTTCACCCAACTCCACACATGACACCAAAAATTCACTTACTCAACACACAATTCCTCACCACTCTTCACCTTAGCGCTTCACCATCACATCTCCATGACCATACCTATAGTCCAATTGGAATAGGATATAATAAAAATTTACAAACCCATTACACAAGAAACACTATATACATAAAGTGGAATAGGTCAATTCTTCATTGTGACCCTCAAACCCCTACAAAACTTGTCAAACGTGACTGTTTTTAGGACAGTCAATATAAAATGCACAAAACAAATTGAAGAAACCTCAAACTAGTGCTAAATGAAATTTAAAACATTTCCTATCACTTCCAAAAGGAATAAGATCAAAATATGCTATAAATGAAAAACTATAGTTAGAAGTTTAGGTTTTAGACCAATATTGTAGGGAAAACTATGTAATTCATTGCCAAACTCCAAATATTTACAATGCTAATCAATTCTGACCATCAACAACTATTACCAGGGATGTAAATGAGTATTTAAACTTGTCTAATTCCCATCCAGCTGAAATCAACCTCCTAACCAACTTTCAAAACTAATCATGACCTTTGGAATTCAAATTTGACAACTTTAACAAGTTGTTTCATGACAACCTTACATTGCTTGATGTTTTACATCATTTGACTAATCAACAAACCTAATTAGACTCAAAATCACCTAAAACATGATCTTCACACCAATAAGGAGAATTTTTACAGTTATTTTCTCATATGACAACATTTGACACAATTTAACAACTTTTTGACACAACTAGACAACATGACATATTGACCCAAACCATTAAACCATGGACCATAAATGGTCTTATTAAATCACATATTCATAAAAAATGACCTTATTACACATCATCTAGACTCAACTTGACACATTTACTTATGTTGTCTCATAGGACCCTTGGGTGCTCTTGCACCATCTAGTGATAGACAAGAGATAATGACATAAGGTTATAACTTAAAACCAAGAACCGCTAACTTCTAGTCAACTTGAAAACATAATATGCAGGGGTTTAGACATGAAATAGGAATTTGTGAGAAAACGACTTAGGTTTTAAGGGGCTAACATGATTTAACTAAAAATAAAACAAGAAAGATTTAGGGAAATTAAGCTCAAAATTTGTAGGTGCTACCAAAAAGTGGGTTCTCCTGGATTCCAAAACCATCTCCCATGCATAGGTAGACAAGTTATGTCCAAAACAATGATGTTTTGTGTTATTGCCTTGTTGAAAATAAGAATTTTCAAACCACTAACACCCGTTCTTCTATAATAGTAAATTTACATGTCCAATTACTCCCACTGCATAGAAACTTGCCAAATCCACAATTAGGAATCAATCATTCATATAGTTACTTGCTAAAAAGAACTCACCATAATACAAATTTCCAAACATTAACTCCTCTTGTCCTGCAAGTACTAACTTAACAGTATCCATATCCCGCTAAGAGTTAACTCAACAACCAAGGACACATGGAACCCAAGCACACCTTTGAGAGGGTTTTACAAAATACTCTCTCCAAATGAGCACCCAAGTTACAAGTGATACAATTTCATGCTCTGCACTTTGCATGTAGGAATCCAACTCACAATTGGCTCCCACAAAGTGACATAGTAACTTAGAAACTTAACTCTTAGGATATAATTGTTAGTCCATATTTTTGTCCTTCTCAAGATAATCTTAAAAATGACTCCTTAAAACCAAATGAAAGATAAACCGAAATAATAGTTGAGTCAGGTGTGATAATTTTTGACACTGATTCTCTGCTTAGTTTAGAAGGTGTGGATACCTTCATATGATGGAAAACAACTAAAATAAAATGGGTATGCTTTTGACCTAAAAGTAGAAAAATCTCACTAACATCTACACATAACTATGCTATAGATGTGAATAACATATTTACAAACTAATGAGAGTGAAATTATTCCACACCCATAACAAATAATTAGGAAAATAACATCAACTCATTACATATTGTGTGAATATCATTGACTCAAAGTTCATGAAATAGACAAACCCATTATTTGATATACCAAAATGAATCACCCAAGAAAGATTGTAATTGACATAGTAAAATCATGATAAAACAGAGACACAAATGAACACAAAATTTCAAAAGAACTCCATTATTTCTTGATAAAAATCAAAGAGTTCAAAGCTTGTTTATTTTTATACAAAAGACCATGTTTCTCTCCAAAAAATTGTTGATATTCCCCTTTTTACAAAATCAGAGAAAGAATCCGCTTTCTTAGCATAAGCTTCAAGAAGTAAAAAAAATCCCCTCCCTATAGAGCTCACTCCTTTGCCGCTCTAAAAAATCTTACAATAAATAACCGCCCATTGACTTCTCAGTTCTGATAATTGATTCTTGAATTGATTATCAACATTAAGTCTTTTAGTCTTCTTGTCTTCCTATCATATTTTATTTTATTTTTTAGTCCAGGGTATCTCTCCGACTCAGCCCAATAACATAGGTTTTCCATTATGGGGTGAGTTAAGGCGAGACCAGTCCATGTAGATGTACCAAGCCAGCTGTAGGCCAAATCCATTGGTTGATTTCAGGCCTTAGAATCGAACTCGAGACCAATGGGGAGCTAAACCACTGTCCAAGCCAACTTTGCTACCCATTCTGGCTATGTTCCTATCATATTTAATTTATTACCAATGAATCAAAATATTTTGATTAAATGTTATGAGTGCAATACTCATCTAACATATTATATGTTGACAGGTGGAGCTAGTAATTGTTTCCACCTTTTTAGCTCTTTCTTCATCTTTCATAGCTTAGGTTTCTAAGCTATGTTGATCTTGCTTTCTTTCATACTTATATCATTTATTCTACTACATTTATGATCTTGCCAGGATATTGATTGACCCCTTTAAGTATTGTATGGTAAGGAAGAGCATCTTTGAGTGTTTCCATTCAATGTGTGATTGTAGTTGAATCCTCAAGAATAGATCATGCTTGCATTATAACTTCTAAAGCTTGATCCATGCTTGCCATAATTTATTGTAATTGGTTTGCGAGAGACTCTCCCCACAAGCTACAAATATCCATCAACACTAGATGCCTCATGCTGGAATTGGAGCATTGAATGCTTGACCCAATAACATGATTCATACTTTAATGAACCCATGAACATATGTATGCATATTCATATCTTCATTGTTCAAGACAACATTACCACTTCCTTCTATTGTCATGGGAAATGCAAAATGCCACTCTTCACTATAGCACAAAGTCTAAATCATGATCATATTTCCTAGCATTCAAGGAATCATTTAGATATAAACATTGATGATAGCATCAAATATAGATCAAAACTCTAATTGAACTAGCACAAAGTATCCTTCAAGCAGAATTCCATTAAACTTTCATAAAATTGCAAAAAAGTACTGTTAACCAAAAATCATATCATTTAGATCCCAATCAGAACCCCTACCAATGGTCCATACCATCCTTAAATAGTTTAACCATAACCTAATCAAAATAACGGCTTCTTGGAGACAACCCATTAAAGAGAGTTTACACATAACTTTAACATAAATGGTCTACTAGGACCAATCAAAATAACGACATAGAGAATAAACAACTAAATTAAGAAATAGGAGATCAAATAGCCACGTCCTCATCTACTTCATCTTCTAATTCTATCGCATCACCTATTGTTTCTTGATCTGTTGTGGGTTCAGTGGTAGCATTGACTTTGATTCTCCACTTGGTGATCTTCTAGCTAGCTTCAACAATTTTGCTAGATATATCCTTAACTTCCTCACTCACAGGGTTTGACAACACTATTGCATCCCTTAAATTCTTCAGAGATTTAGATCCAGTATTGGTCACTAAGGGACTATCTTCTGCCTTCTGGCAAAAGGCTCTTTTCACTATCTTCCCACTTAACAACTCTTTCCCATCATTTCCAAGTATGCTTACACCAATTGTATCAAAAGAGCTCTTTAAGTCTCTTTGAATATTTTTCATTTTGGACCACTGAAGTTGTAAGATGGGATTGGAGTTCATTTGTGACGTGATGTCTACATTCTAACATTTTTGTCTAAATGGTAATGTTGTCTACATCAGGGGCTTCAATGATATGCTTCGTGATCAAGACATTTTGGTGCAATTTGATGACTTCTCTCATTTCTAGAAGGGCAATAGATAACCAGTTGATTTCTCTCCCTGTCTTACGTAATTAGAACCAATTCATAGTGATCATCTCATTAAGAGTGTCATAGTTTCTCATACCATGCTCTATAAATGATAGTCCTTTTAAAATTACTTGAATAGCTAGTGATCGACTGCTTTAGCTATGGCTTGTGATCTTTTAACAAGCTCTAACTTATCAAAATTGATAAATTTTGTGATGCATACTCCTAGAGATGAACTAGTTCAAAAAATTTCAACACACCAAACAGATCAAATAAAGGAAGTGAGAGCCTCTACATATTGTGCAAGCTCTTGGTTTTTCCTTTCTACAACTCTAGTTCTCTTGGATAAAACAACAACATAGTGTTTAGCATGATAGATATCACCTTCAATAATTGGGGGGCCCATGTCAATTCTTCTTATGCTCAATTAACCTTCAATGATTTCTTATTAAGTCTTGTCTAAGATAGAATCAACAATATCTAGCACATGAGGCTTTATTTTTGGGTCACATGAGGCCTTATTTTTGGGTCCACAATCATCCTAGCCATTCACCTTGCTTTCTTAGGTTTTGGTGTTTCTTCTAACAAGCGTGCCACTTTATCCACTCACATCTCAGTGACTGGCGAATATTGTTTCCTTTGTTTCTCAATGGCCTTTTTGAGCCAAGGAGTAGATGAATTACTTGTTGGACTTTTGATAGACAAGGTATTGAACGCAGCATCAGGTGTCAACACAAGAACATTGGAGGTGGGAGTTTGAGGATCTTCATCATCAATGAGAGAAATTAGGGGGTTCTATTCTCCCAATGAATAAAGAAACTAAGTATCCTCCTCAATAAAATTGATTTGCAAGGCTATGATTTTCTTTTTGGGTGGTGTTTTAGTGCCTACTTCATAGACAAATTTCAATTTTTGATTTCTTTCAGGAGGGGCACTATCCCCACCAGATTGTGTGATTCACCGATCACTAATGTCAATTTTCCTATCATCCATTGAGAGGTCTGAACAATTGTGCTCGTCTCCTTGGGTGCTCCTTTCTTTGATGAAGAGCTAGAATGATTTTTAACCACATGATTTAACCAGGCATGTGAACTATCCATAACTTGAGAAGTTCTATCTTTGACATCTATTTCTTCTTCATCTTTGGACCATTGAAAAGGAGGCAAGGTGGCACCTAGATATGAGTTGTCTATCACATTATAGTTGTCATCTATAACATTATCAGGAATAGAAGAGATAACATTAAAATTCAATATCTGGCTTATAGTTAGTCACATGAAACCTCTTCTAAAAAATTCCTTTCCATCAACACAATCCTCCTAGAAACTTTCTAGCTTGGGTACATGAAAATAGTGAGTATCTCCATAGAAATTTTGTCTAACATAACACTTAATATCAAAATGGGACCTCATGGGTAGAGATTGGAAACCATCCTCAGCTAGAGGTTTGTCAGAAAACTTTGCAGCTTGATTATTTTTACAAGAAAAGTGAGACAAGCTCATAGGGAAATAGTATCCCTTCTTTCTCATCTGAACATACCTTATATTCATAAATCTCATCTTACAACACAATTCTAAAATGATGAGATAATGAGAAGCATACCTGGGTAGTTTTAATAGAGAGATTTCGTAACCTCCAATTCTCAAGTATGAGAAGCTTCTGAACGAAATGTAAAAACTACCATAATTTTGGATTAGGGCCATGGCTCCCTCTGATATTATCTTCTCAGGATTCCCTTCAATATATCTAATGACTGCCATGAGGAAAGCATAATGGACACGAGAGAAACTCTACATACCTTCTCTTCTCTGTTATTGAGGGAAACAATTATAAACATGAGCACCATCTATGAGATTGCCAATTTGTCTCAAACATGGCCAAGAAGTTCTCCCAATGGCTAATACATAAGAAAGATCAAAGAAGAAATGAAATTCTCTCCTATCAATAAGCTTAACAAGTTGTTCATGAAGGGAATCACATATTAATCTCGCCCAATCAATCTAGTTTCTATCGTCGCAGACAGTCGGGACAAACTGACACATCCATTTGTTGAAGACAACTGTTCTAGGTTGACCAACCATACAACACAACAACATGACAATATCCATGATGTTATCTCTAAACAACTCCATTTTCATCTAGGAAGGTAGCCTAGATTTACCAAGTCGAGGGGCTTTTAACCACCCTTGGGCAATAGTGTCCAGACACCAATCTACTTGATTCTGAAAGAATTCAAATTTTCCTCACCTTCTCTTTCATGGATGCGTAGTGCAAGGGAGATATTATCCGTATCTATTTTGTCTTATCAGAGATTGATTCACACTTTCGATTTCATGGCAGTTACGATGGTAATGTTGCACACAAGAGAGGACCAATTCTGGGCATGCAAGGAAATAAGGATAACCGCTGGCCTGAGATAGAGTAGATTCGATGACCTTTTGCATAATGGGAGACTTCTCTGAGCTATGTAGCCTCTTTTGAATTTCATACATTGTAAATGGTCTGACTTCTGTGTCTTTGATATTGTCTAATTTGCTTTCAATGGGCTGAGAGGGTTTAGGCACCATAAAATTTGAATGCAAAAAGGCTAGTGTTTCTAATAGAGGATGAAATCTCAAATTGGGATAGAACAAAAAGAAGTTGTGGGATGAACAGATGCTCATGAATGCTGAATTAATAAACTTCCCCTATCTATTCAACAAGAAAACTAGAAATTTCAACAATTTATAGGAAAGAGAGCTTCTATCTTCAAACCTGGTTTTGTTCTTTCGCTTGGACGCACCTTCAATTTTATTAGAAGTCTCAAATGAAAATGACATGAACAAAGGTGACAAACACATGAAAACCTAGACCAATTAATTTTTTCATTTCGGTGGTTGTTGTACTACTTTGAGATTTGAAATGAAACATTTTATTAATGTCTCATTTATTGCCCATTACAAAAAGGTACTTTATTGATGTCACTGAACGAGTTCTCGGTCTTTAGGCTCCTACTATCGGCATGTCAAACAATCATGCTCTTTAAGAACTATGGAACAAAATAAGTGTGTGTGCTAAAAAAAATTATTTTGTGATTGGCTGACATGTGACTCATGAGGGACCCACTAACGTGATACTATCGAAGATCGGGGTATCAGGTAGAACGAGACTCAATGACAATGAAGGCAAGTGAGCTAAAATTCTGTTGAGTAGTGATAAGGTGATAAACTATGGTGGGGTCCCTTTTGGACATAATGAAGACTTAACACTTAAAGGGAAAAGGTTTATCAACCAATCAAGGGTTTTAAGAACTAAAGTATGTAGTGTACTTCCACAATGTGGGAAGGTTTGCAATCTAAGAAATTGACTATGGCATGGTGGGTAGGGTAGGTAATAACTGGCTCTAACATGAGACAAGGACAAAGAGGATGCAGAGAACCTAGACTAATATGGTATAAATCCTTATTCATAAGGGCTACAAAGTCACACAAAAAATGAGGCTTATACTACCCAAAATACAAAGCTATAATACAAGAACTAGGAGCTTCAAATCTTGCCCATTGTAGGTAAGAGACAATTGTGTACCATCTGGATATGCTAGGTACAAATTATTTTCTCTAGCCATCTTTTTGATCACAAATGGACCTATCCATAGAGAATCAAACTTCTTGTTTGCACCTTTAGGTTCCCTCCGACGATCCCAGAGAAAAACTGAATCTCCCACTACAAATTATTTTCTCTTGGCTTTCTTATCAAATACATTCTTCACCATCTCTTGATGTTTTCCTATTATATCAATTTTCTCATACTTTTGTGCTTCTAGCTTACTCAAGTACATACTCCTTTTTTCCAAAGAAACTCTTTTGAAGTTTTGATGTCGATATCTCCAATGGGAGAGGTAGCTCATTCTCCCTTCCATAAACCAATTGAAAGGGGGTAATTCCTATGGCTCTCTTTTATGAAGTTTTATCAACCCATGGAGCATGATACAAGTTTTTATGCTAGTTCTTCTGATTTTGTTCTACCAACTTCTTCATAAAAGTAATGATATTTTTATTGCTTGATTTCACCTGCCCATTTCCTTGTGGATAGTAATCTAAAGAGTGAACAAGATTAATCCAATAATTGTGACAGAACATGGATAACTCTAAAGAAGAGAAACTACTGGCATTATCAGTTACAATCTTCTTAGGAACACAAAATCTAGACATGATATTTTCATGAAGGAATTGGATTACTACTTCTAAAGTGGCACATTTGGTAGGGATAGCTTCTACCCACTTAGTGAAGTAATCTGTGGATGTGAGGATGTGAGTGTGTTGGGCACTTGACCTTGTGTTTATTGGCCCTATGAAATCCAAACCCCTGCTGGAAGGGTTCTTCAATGACCACTGGTCTTAGAGGTAAAGTAGCCAACTGATGTCTACCTGTAAACTTGAGACATTTTTCACATTTTTCTACCCAAGCATATGCATCTTTAAAACTACTAGGCCAATAAAAACCTTGTCTCATAATTCTATAAGCAGTTATAGAGGTTGAGAGGTGCCCACCACAAAATTTTCCATGAAGAGCTTCCAAAAATTTCTTTTGATGCTCTTTATCTACACACCTCAAAAAGGTAATATCTATACACTTCTTCTATAGATTCCCTTCCCATACGATATATTTCGCTACCCTAGGCTTTAAATTTCTTTTCTACTTGGGTGACACTATAACAGGGCATTCTCCATAAGTCAAGAAATATATGACATCTTTAAACGAAACATAAATAGTGTTAATGAATAGTACCAATGGGAGATCATCTTGTTGTTATGGTTTATTTTTGACAATCATAGTGTAGACCTTTCCCTCTAACCAAAGTGGTTGGTTTAATATCAACATCATACTCATGTACCTTTGCAATTCAAGCACCTCTCTTATTGATATGTCATAGGGCATCTAGATTGGAGATAATGTTGGCTTCACTTTATTGGGTGCTTTTAGCCCATGGTTTTGTAATATTATTTGACAGTTTCTTGTATTGTATCTCCTATATATGAGGTGCATGAGATAGAGGTTGTGTGTGAGAATCTAATAGCTATTGTGTTACCTCTAATTCTCTGGATGGTGATACTCATGTGAAGAGCTTTCTCTGCAAGTATATTGTAATTTGTTATTGATTTTTGAATAAATATATTGGGCGGCTTTTGGAGTGTGGGGTTTTTCTCTCGGAAGGGTTTTCCCCAGATAAATCACTGTGTTGTGGTATGCATGCTATTATGTATATTTATTTTAAGTTTTTGTAACCATTGTAACTATCTATAATTTTTTTTGCATTATCCTCCTCTCAAGGTTAGTGTAGGAAGTTGTTATGCTACTTAACTTCCTTACACAAAGTTCATCAATCTTCACCCAAAAATGGGTGTAGAGGCTACACTAGGTCAAATTCTAAGAATCCAACTAGACTTGGAGAAGAACATTATTAATGGAAGGCACATCCTCTAAAGGGGTAGAAGGAGAGGGACTAACCCTAGTATTAGTAGAATATTGGGAATCTTTAAGACTAGAGGAGCTTCAGAGTGTCAAAGTCAACCCTTGCTCCACCATCCTTCCAAAAGGTTAATTTTGTCATACTTTGCTCCTCCTTTGATGACTCCACTAAGAAAAATTTTGTCCCTTCCAAGGAAATTACCTCATGTATTTATGGGGTCCCCAACATTTGTAAATTCAGTATCCACCTTAGTCCCATCGTTGATGCCATAGGCTCTCCCACTTACAAACTAGCAGCCTTCCTCACCAAATTCATCTCTCCCCTTGTGGGAAAATCTAATTTCTATATCAAGGACTCTACCCACTTTATTGATTTTGTCCAAAGGTGACTAGAAAGTAGGGACATCTTGGTGAGTTTTGACGTGGTGTCTCTTTTTACTAAAGTTCTTATCCCAGATACCATTGATATTGTTAGAAGCAAGACAAATGAGGAAGTGACCTCCTTAGTTGAGTTATGCCTTAGTTCCACTTTCTTTTCTTTTCGAGGAGAGATCTATGATCAAGTCAATGATATAGCTATGGTATCCTCTCTTTCTTCTATCATAGCTAATCTATACATGAAACATTTTGAAGATTTGGCCCTCGACTTCTTTCCTCTTAAACAAAGGTGGTGGAAGTGCTATGTGGATGACATCGACATGTATTGGCTACATGCCTTGGATATTAGAAGAATTTCATGCCCACCTCAATAGTCTAGTCCCTTGTATCTCTTCTACCAAAGAGATGGAGTCTAACAACCAACTCCCTTCCTTAACATTCTACTCACTAGGAAACTAGATGAAACCTTTTCTTGTTAGGTTTTTTGTAAATATGCCCATATTGATCTCTATCTACATTCTTCTTCCCACCACCACCTCACCCAAAAAGCTAGCATCCTCAAAACTTTAACCATGAGAGCCTTTCGTATATGTGACATGAAGAAATATTACCCCAAGGAGCTATCATGTCCTCAAAAAATATTCCTTTCATGTACCTTCAAGCTTTTCTATACTTTAATAACCCTTATCCCCCCTCTTAAAGATCCTAGAGATGTTTATCTTGAGTTTAGCATTAACAAAGTTGTTTGTTATTGTGGCATTTTTTATATTAGGTGAAACTGGTTGCTCTTTCAAAACTAGATTGAAAGAGCATAGTGTTGGCATCAAACTTGAGCATGCATTCAAATCAGCCCTTGCTGACCAATCATCTTCCACCAAGCATCATATTTGCTTAGAAGACACCCAAATCTTGTATGAAAAAGATAACCTCTTTAAGAGATAACTCAAGGAATCCATCAAAATACATAACCACCCATCTAATCTTAATAGAGATAGAGGCTGGAAAGGTTGGAACCTTAGTTTCTCTCGACTTCCTCTAATAAATAACCTCAAAATCCACAACCACCTCCACTCCCAACCTTCCCTCCCTCCTTTCTTTCATCTTTTTCCACTGCTAAGCCCCACCCTTTCTCCTTGTGATTTTTCCATTTTTATTTCCTTTCTCTCTTTGCCTTAGCCTTTTTCTTCTTTTCTTCTTAGTTATCCCTTTCCTTCACTTTATACTTTGTGGGTGTATGTTTTCTATTTTTTAAGTTTTTTTTTCTTTCTAATTAGTTTTCATCTTAAGACAATATTATTTACATTAGAAATCATTAATAATCCCCAATGCCTTATTTATGGTGTCTTGTCTAATTAATGTTATCTTACTTTTATATTTTTATTTTATTTTTATATTTTTAATTCCTTTTAGGTTCATTTTTCCTACCTTGTTTTCTCTTTTTTTTTGTTTCTCTTTTGTGTTTATCATTTTTTCTTTGATTTATTTTTGTTAATTTTTTTTTTGTTTTTTGGTTCTTTAACAATAGGAAATTTATGATATCTTATTAATAAGGTACGATTATCTTGATTAGTTCTCATTAATAAGACTGCATTTATTAGACAAGAAAACATCAACACTTTTTATCTATTTAATGTGTCTTGTTTACATTTGTCTTCTCGACCATGCTTTGTATTCTCGTGAATATTATTTGAGTAGGTATAGAAAACCCATTTCTTACCTCCATTTTGATCTTGTTTCAAACACTTTTGGCATTGTAGATATTATAGGGTTCAAAATGAGAGTTTCTAATGACATCCCTTTTCCTTGATTTTCTCGAACACTTGAGTCGCAAGTCGTTTTCGATTATGACATCTAGGAAATTTTTGGGACGTCCAACCTGTGAAATTTGCATGTGCCAAGGTATAAAGTTATCAATTCTAATGATTATCATATCTTGATAATAATCTTGCAATAAAATAGAATAAACAAAGAAAAACGTGATAGGAGTTGCACGACAATAAACATGAGTTGCATTTTTGTTGTTTCATATATGTTAGCAAAGTTATATGTTTCCCTACCATGTTCACACTAAGTTCTTTGTCACCCATTAAATATCTAATAAACATGAAACAACTCCAACAATAAATATGCTGGTAAAAAGTGAACTCTATATATTTTTGATAATATTAAACAGCATAATCAAGGTGCTAGCCCATACAAACACAGGCCACTAGCACATTGGAATCAATGTTTAGATAGTAGCAAAACAGAAAAGAAGAAAAATATCAAAATAAATAGCTCCAGTCCTATTACAAAAATTCAATCAGCTGCATGTGATTGCTTGAACTTGCACCTTTGTCATCTCCATGCTTTTTGAATTCCATCTTCTGCAACATACGAAGTAGTGCTGTCACATTCTCCTGCATAGTAGAGTTGGATTGGAAGAGATCAACCATCTTTGCTACATCGGCTTTGAGGTTGATGAGCTCCTCTGTCATCTTCTCGAAGCCTTTTTTGAAACTAATGAGCTCCTCTGCCGTCTTGTCACATTTAGAGCAGTTGTGATGCTCGGGATGAGCAGAATGGTCAAGAGGGGCAGTGTCCATACTAGCAGAGTTTTGCCTATTATCAAAGTGCCCAGTTTCCTCAGTGTCTTTCACATTTTCGAAAACCTCCGCCATATATTTCATCTCCTCTTCGTTGGTAGCGGTGTTGGTGTTAAATCTCCTGGGATTGGTACCCACCCCATTGACAGCATCGAACTGAACTGTGCCTCTTTCACCACGGCTATGCTCGAGTTCGTAGAGAGTCTGAGCTGCCAGGTTTTGAGAGGAGTGGGGAGTTTGAGGAGATCCAATCAAAGTTATTGGCACGTTCAACGCTGCATCTGGACACCCTTGAACATAAGCGTGTGAGGGCGTAGGTTCTATATTATTTTCTATCTGTGCGTCATTCTGTTCACCATTCTTATGCTCTGTTCCCTTTTTCTTGAAAATACGGCATAAGACAAAAGTATCCTGTAGACATCCAAGAGAAATATTGTAAGTTTCTAATAATAATGGATGAAGTGAGAATGGAAATACTACCGAAAGAACATTGCATAATCCTATAGTAAGTATTTAATGAGGCAAATTTGGGAGAAGAATGCTAGAGCAAATGCATTTCAGTGCCTTTTCAGGGACTCTGGTTTTGGTTTTGGCGTAGGATTCGTAAAATAACACTATCAAAGTTGGATCAAATCCCGAAACTTAATTTAATAGCTGCATATCCTCTGTATATCTACTCTCTAATATATTCTCCACTCACTCCAATATTCCTCGTTTGTTTCAAAGAAATCTAAAATTGTATTTAATTCAAACAGGGTACCTGCAAACCAGCTGCGCCATCTAGAGAATATTCATGCATCACCCAATCTGTTTGTTCCCCCTGTGGAGTGCGGCCTGTGTAGAAGACTAGGGTTCTCTTCACACCCAACTGTGAGGCAATCTTACGGCCCCTCCCACTTGCTTTCCAGTAACCAGCTTTAGTGGCCCTGTTTATGCGTGAACCAGTATGATACCTTCTCTTAAGAAGAGTGAAGAAATACCATTGCGAATCTCCATTGGACAGAGGAGACTTATCTGCCAAAACATCAGAAATCGGAATTAGTTATTTAAGTTAAAGAGTAGACAATTAAATCGGAAGCATAAAACACTATTTCACAAACCACCTGATTTACAACCATGAAGTAGATATTAAAACTCAGACAAAGTATCTGATTACATCTGCTGTTAAGTTACCAAGTTGGAAAACCGGATGTGTTGAAGTTCAATTTCAGTTTGTTGCATAATTAACTGAGAGCTCTAGCATATGTTTTTCAATTTGACAAATTAGTACCAATTTCAAAATGTGAATACAACATTTGAAGCTAAATACAGATTAATCAGCCAATAGACCTTATATATCCAACTGGGGTTACCATATAAGCTGTATTATGTATAAACATAGCGTGTAGGACAGAAAAGACTGCCCTATTCAAAATAGAGACTGTCCTTTACTTCTTAATCTGACGGAAGTCTAGTTGTCAGAGTAGAGATTATACATACTCAGGTGATGAAAAAGAGTAAAAACCCAATAAGGCTAGAACATACTCAGGTGATGAAAAAGAGTAAAAACCCAATAAGGCTAGAACATACCAGGTAGATCCCATGGCTCGCAATCGTACAAACCTATTTCTGGAATGATATCCGGCTCAATCTTACGTCCACTCACTTTTCTCCGCAAATAACTCAAGAGTTCTTCATCCCTGGGATAGAACCTGAAACCTGGAGCCACTAACGGAGCTGCCATGATGACAAACAAAAACAAATGCGTGCAATGTATAATGCATTGAAGTTGTTAAATAGTCGAGATAAACCGCCATCCCAACCCATGATGACTACTTGCATAAAATCCCTTTAATATATTAAAAAGTGGGTTCCATGAAATAGACAAACTCATTACATATTGTGGGAGATGGTTTTGGTAGACTTTTAGGAGATCAAAATCTCTTTAATATATAAAAATCTCTTTAATATATTAAAAAGTGGGTTTTCAGAAGGGAAATCCCTTTAATATATTAAAATCCCTCCATGAAAGCCAAGTATTATTAAAAAGTCTACCAAAACCATCTCTTTTCAAAAGTACATTATCCTTACATTTAAATAATACTTGGCTTTCATTTAAATAATAGTGTTTTCTTCTTTCTGTAGTAAAAAGAATATTATACTTGTAATGTTAAAGCCAGTTATTAGAGACTAGCTACTGCAATTAATTAAATAGTTAGAGAAGAGAAAAAGCTTGTATCATAATACGTGCATATAAAAATCGGGTAAGCAGTGACTCACACCTGTTTGACAAGATGTCTGCTTGAAAGATCAACAATGGCAGAGCTGCAGAGGTTTTTAAGAGCATTTTTTATGATAAATTATTGTAAGGAGCATCTCTATATATAAGTTTTATTTGGTGGAGCAGTTGAGAGCCTTTCTAAAGGAATCTTGTTCACATTAAACATATATTAAATAATTATCATATTTTTAGGAATCTTGTTCAAAAGCACATTATCCTTAAATTTAATAATACTTGGCTTTCAAAAGCACATTATCCTTATTATTTAAGGATAATACTTGGCTTTCATTTAATAATACTTGGCTTTCAAAAGCACATTATCCTAAAAATATGATAATTATTTAATATATGATCATGTAAGGATAATGTGCTTTTGAAAGCATGTTGTAGAGCAATCTACAAAATTATGTTAACAGCCTAGTTCAAGTTACTATTTAAAATTTATGATCATATCAATGGACCCTTGGATAATAAGTGAGGTTTAATCTTTCTAAATGCTCCACCAAAGATCAAATCTAGTTGAGTGCAATGACTTCACTTGTTAAGGGATGACACTAGGATCATGCCTTTCTCGATATTGGTAGAACGAATACCTCCTAGTTCTTAGCTCTCAACTTAAGAAGTTTTAGCCTAAAAGTCATGCTCCCATATCAACAAACTAAAAATTTTGTGACCTTCATATAAAACTCTTAACAACAATAAAAAATTATTAGGACAACACCAAACTACCCTTTGACCATAAAAATCAACTGAAAATTATTTTTTTCTATTATTTTTAGATACCAATGTTTTATTGTATGATCTACATTCCAACTCTTAATTAGTTTTATGGATTATTTAAGAGAAATTAAATTCTAAAAAATATGAAACAATGTAAGTTTAAAAAAACCGTAAACAAATACTTTTGAATTGAATTCTAAAATAAATAGAGGTAGTTTTTAAAAGGCCTAATCTTTATACATGAAGTCATAGAACAAATGCACAAAAAATTAAATTATTTAAAATATGAAACAATGTCAGCTTAAAAAAAAAAAAAACAGTAAACAAATACTTTTGAATTGAATTCTAAAATAAATAGAGGTTAAATAGAACCAATGCAACTAAGATATTAATCAATTTAATTTTATATTGAAAAGAAACATAAATATTTCTACAATCTATTTTAATGAAAGTATTTTCTATGAGTAAGGTGGCGAAACACTATGATAGTTAGTCATAGGAGATGATTGGAAAAAAGGAGCGCTACAAGGAGGAATGGAATGGTTGAATGAATTGCCCCCTTGCGTCATGTTCATTTGTGGAGATGTAATAGGGACACTCATTGAAGGAATGAATGAAGAAGTCAGATTGAATGAAGGAAGAGGGTTGATTGAAGAGGAAGGATTGCCCCCATGACTGGTGATCATAGGTGGAATGTTTTGTATTGAAGTAGTCATTATGTTTGATGTAAAAGTAGGTATACTAGCAATAGAAGTTGTCAAAGGGATAGAATGATTGACTTGAGTAGGAGGTTGTGTATAACCTAAAGTTTCTGTACAACTCTTCATAGGCATCACATTCGAATCCATGATGTGTGAAATATTACGCAAAATATCAATTCCATTCTTATCACTTTGAACCATACGTTTTAGACCCTCAATTAATGAAAGAGATTGGCTATCGGGGTATTCTTGAGACATCCATTGCTGAAAATCATCAAATTGGTTATCCAATTTCGAAAGTTGTTCTATAGAAACCTCAAGGAGAGCTTCTTCATCATTAAGAGGATTAGAGGAATTACCCATGTCCTCGTTAAAAAGGCTATTCAAATTAGGTTCCATCTCCTCGGTAATTAAACCTTGGAAAGACTTAATTCTAAGGCTTCGTCTAACGGGAATAGTGTAAGTAGGGCTTATTGTTGTAAAACTCATGCACTAGAGAGGGAGAGAAGATTTTGAATTTTGAAAATAAAGTTGGCAAAATTGAACAATGAGATAATGATTATCCAATTTGAACTTTGTGAAAGAAGAGGGAAACACAACTTCCAAGAAAGGTAGGCACAATTGAAAAATTAGGGCCAAGGGGGGTAGCTCTTAATTTTAATTGTTATCTTGAAAATTGAAATCTTGAATTTTGAATTTATTTTCGAATTTAGAGGTAGCAAATTTTAATAAAATTAGCCAATCTCCTAGATTTAAGCTGTTAAATGCAATCATGACAATCTCTCGAAATTTCAGAAAAAATGTCAGGGACCGTGGCGAACGGAGTGCACACGGTCCTCGCAACTTTTTTCAAAATTTTCAGGGATGAAAGTTATGATGATTTTAAAGCTAATTTGAAAAAATTGAGTGATTTTACAATCTATAGATAAGCCAAATTAAAGTTGCAATCTCAAAATTGAACCCTACCAAGATTGCAAAATTTGAATTTTGAAAAAGAGAGGGAAACTGAAATTTTGAATTTTATGATTTTAGAGGGAATACTAAAAGCAATGCAAGCTTTGAAATTTAAAAGTTGACTCAATTTCATGCAAAATTCAATTTTGAAAGCGGAAATCAAAGTTGTTGCAATCAAACACTTAATTTCAAAAGTCATAAATTGCAAAAATTTGAATAAAGCACTGAAACTTTGAATGAATGCCAACACACTTTTCAGATTTAGGATAGTAAGAAACACAATTTTGACACAAAATTTCAATTTCAACAATTTTTGAATGATTAGAAGCCTTAATCCAAGCAATCACTAGACCAACTTTGACTTTAATTTTGAAAGTGTTAGAATTGATGAAATCAGCCAAGATTCTGGATTCTAGCAGAAAAATACAGTAAGATCTAACTCCCGAAATTTTGGAAAAAATGTCGGGGACAATGGCGCTCGGGGTGCACACGGTCCTTGCAACTTTTTTCAAAATTTTCAGGGATGAAAGATATTATGATTTTGTTGTGGAATCCAAAGTTATAGCCGATTTGGAGGTGTTCTGATCAGTGAAATCATCGGACAAAGGTTGAATCAAAAGGGTTTTAAAAATTAGGGTTTTGACACTTAACCACTTTGCTTTCAGAATTAAAGCACAAATATGAATTGATAATTTGCAATAGAAGGGTAGATCTGAAACAAGCATTAACAATTAAACATTTCACAAGCTCAATTACTAAAAAGAAAATTTAAGGTTTTTTATGCAATTATCCTCTAAAATTTGCAAAAGATCAAACATGGAAATGTAATTAAGGAAGCAAATTTTTTCAGATCTAACCATGAATAATCAGAATTAGGATGTTCATGTCGGGTTCACCAAAATGTAAAGCAGAAAAAATGAACCCTAGGTGTTCCCCCTCTCCAAAGAGAGAGAAAGGAGGTCACTAGGATTGGCGGTTTTCACTTAGGAGAGACTTTACATTCAAAAGAGGGGTTGAAACTCACAAGATCCAATCCCACACAATGCAAGATTGAATTCTAAATGAGTTTCAAGGGTTGAGATAGCAAGGATACCCTCTTTTGTAAAGAATGTAGATAGAAGGATTGAACTAGGAGTGTATGTGAAAGTAAGAAAGATTCGCTTGTAGATGGAGATAGGGACACGAGATGAAGCTACGGACCTGAAATTAGTAATAAAATGTCGAGACGATGCCATCCTGTAAGTTTGAGAAAAAGTTGACGGGACGATGGTGCCCAGAGTGCACACGGTCCTCCGAAAAATCTGCGAAACGAAGGGGGATCTATTCGTCTCTGCACAAGGATTCAAGATCTTCAATTACAGCCGCGTACCTGCAACCTACACATAGAAAAGAGAGGATGATTGGGGGGTTAGGGATTAGGGGTTTGCCTTCAGGTCAAACCCCGATTTTGGAATTAACCAAGAAATGAGAATGTTGTAAATGTAAATGTTTGTAATGTAATCAAGTACTGATACCTTGTTGTAAGAATGTTTGTATTCTTACATGCGAAGGTGTAATGATGTTGTATGTTGTAGGTGATATCCTCTTCAATGGTTGAATCCTTGTCTTGAATGCAACACCTAGCCTTGAATGGAGACCTAGAATGCTCAATTGCTTGAAGGAATGCTTGAATGTTTGAATGTTTGAATGTTTTAATGTTTGCCTATCGCTTCCACCTCTTGCACACATATGTTTTTTATCCTCTCCAAATGGGACGGGAAATGTAGTTTATATACTTGTCAATTAGGGTTAGGAGACTAATTTTTCTGACCTTAGGCTGACCTAGGAACATTATTTTCCAAATTGCAAACTTGAAGACCCGATGCCCAACAAGAGACCGGGCCCAAAATAGGGCCAGGGACCAGGGCGCAACTAGGGCGCTGGGCGCCATGGTCCTGAGGGACCAGGGCACTAGGCGCCATGGTCCTAAAGGACCAGGGCGCTGGGCGCCATGGTCCCACCTCCCGAGACAGCAGGGTGCAAGGAGAATCAGGCCAAGGTGCAGAAAGATGCAGTTTTTGATGTCGTGAATAGGTTTCAGGGTCTCCATTCAAGTTCAACGTTGCGCCGCCATCGTGAAGACCCAAATGCAGTCAAAATTGCAAGTGTCGCAATTTTATGATGCTACATTCTCTATGTTGTTATTTTTATTGGTCCTAGTAGACCATTTATCTTAAAGTTTTGTTTAAACTCTCTTTAATGGGTTGTCTCCAAGAAGTCGTTATTTTGATTAGGTTATGGTTAAACTATTTAAGGATGGTACGGACCATTGGTAGGGGTTCTAATTGGGATCTAAATGATATGATTTTTGGTTAATAGTAATTTTTTGCAATTTTATGAAAGTTTAATGGAATTCTGCTTGAAGGATACTTTGTGCTAGTTCAATTAGAGTTTTGATCTATATTTGATGCTATCATCAATGTTTATATCTAAATGATTCCTTGAATGCTAGGAAATATGATCTTGATTTAGACTTTGTGCTATAGTGAAGAGTGGCATTTTGCATTTCCCACGACAATAGAAGGAAGTGGTAATGTTGTCTTGAACAATGAAGATATGAATTTGCATACATATGCATTGAAGTTGTTAAATAGTTGAGATAAACTACCATCCCAACCCATGATGACTACTTGCATAAATTGACTACTTTCCGGCTACATTTGTTTTCAATACTCCATTTTATGCATATGTGCGACAACCATGAGAGTGTTCACATGTGGGAGATGGTTTTGGTAGACTTTTAGGAGATGTTTTTTGTAAGATTCTTAATTCTAAGGAATTCTTCTTTATTAAACTCACATCAATCAAATTCATGTGTTACAATTTTGGTGTCGATTGGGCTTCAAGAGCATCTTGTGGATTGTTGTAAGGATAAAATATTCATTAATAATACTTGGCTTTCATTTCAAAAATCAAAGGCAACTAGGTTGTTTAATGTGATTATATTACACAATTTCAAGGTTTGAATGGTTGAAGGAGTCCATTAGCATGTTAGAGGAATTTGTAAAGAATAATTAATATTTATTTTTATCAATTTTGATGCCTAGAAAAGTGATCATAAGACAAGTGAGTTTTGGCATTCCATTCTTGTCTTATTCTTTCAATTTGGATGCTTAAAAGGGAAGGAAAAGCTAGCGATTTTTGAAAAAATAATTAATTACTTTTCAATTACTAAAGGAGAATGAATTGTTTTAGCATTTCATTCATTTTTCAAAGGAATCTATATTGCAAGGTGTTCGATATGATGAAACAACATCAACGACACATTTGAAATCAAAGCTATGTTTTTATTTCATTATTTTAATATATTAAAGGGATTTCCCTTCTGAGAACCCACTATATTAAAGGGAAATCCCTTTTAAAATCCCTTTAATATATTAAAATCTCTTTAATATATTAAAGGGAAATCCCTTTTAAAATCCCTTTAATATATTAAAGGGATTTCCCTTCTGAGAATCCACTATATTAAAGGGAAATCCCTTTTAAAATCCCTTTAATATATTAAAGGGATTTCCCTTCTGAGAACCCACTTTTTAATATATTAAAGGGATTTTAATCTCCAAAAGAGCATGATTGTTTGACATGCCAATAGTAGGAGCCTAAAGACCGAGAACTCATTCAATGACATCAATAAAGTACCTTTTTGTAATGGGCAATAAATGAGACATTAATAAAATGTTTCATTTCAAATCTCAAAGTAGTACAACAACCACCGAAATGAAAAAATTAATTGGTCTAGGTTTTCATGTGTTTGTCACCTTTGTTCATGTCATTTTCATTTGAGACTTCTAATAAAATTGAAGGTGCGTCCAAGCGAAGGAACAAAACCAGGTTTGAAGATAGAAGCTCTCTTTCCTATAAATTGTTGAAATTTCTAGTTTTCTTGTTGAATAGATAAGGGAAGTTTATTAATTCGGTATTCATGAACATCTATTCATCCCACAACTCCTTTTTGTTCTATCCCAATTTGAGATTTCATCCTCTATTAGAAATCCTAGCCTTTTTGCATTCAAATTTTATGGTGCCTAAACCCTCTTAGCCCATTGAAAGCAAATTAGACAATATCAAAGACACAGAAGTCGGACCATTTACAATGTATGAAATTCAAAAGAGGCTACATAGCTCAGAGAAGTCTCCCATTATGCAAAAGGTCATCGAATCTACTCTATCTCAGGCCAGGGGTTATCCTTATTTCCTTGCATGCCCAGAATTGGTCCTCTCTTGTGTGCAACATTACCATCCTAACTACCATGAAATCGAAAGTGTGAATCAAGCTCTGATAAGACAAAATAGATACAGATAATATCTCCCTCGGACTACACATCCATGAAAGAGAAGGTGAGGAAAATTTGAATTCTTTCAGAATCAAGTAGATTGGTGTCTGGACACTATTGCCCAAGGGTGGTTAAAAGCCCCTCGACTTGGTAAATCTAGGCTACCTTCCTAGATGAAAATGGAGTTGTTTAGAGATAACATCATGGATATTGTCGTGTTGTTGTGTTGTATGGTTGGTCAACCTAGAACAGTTGTCTTCAACAAATGGATGTGTCAGTTTGTCCCAACTGTCTGCGACGATAGAAACTAGATTGATTGGGCGAGATTAATATGTGATTCCCTTCATGAACAACTTGTTAAGCTTATTGATAGGAGAGAATTTCATTTCTTCTTTGATCTTTCTTATGTATTAGCTATCTGGAGAACTTCTTGGCCATGTTTGAGACAAATTGGCAATCTCATAGATGGTGCTCATGTTTATAATTGTTTCCCTCAATAACAAAGAAGAGAAGGTATGTAGAGTTTCTCTCGTGTCCATTATGCTTTCCTCATGGCAGTCATTAGATATATTGAAGGGAATCCTGAGAAGATAATATCAGAGGGATCCATGGCCCTAATCCAAAATTATGGTAGTTTTTACATTTTGTTCAGAAGCTTCTCATACTTGAGAATTGGAGGTTATGAAAGCTCTCTATTAAAACAACCCAGGTATGCTTCTCATTATCTCATCTTTTTAGAATTGTGTTGTAAGATGAGATTTATGAATATAAGGTATGTTCAGATGAGAAAGAAGGGATACTATTTCCCTATGAGCTTGTCTCACTTTTCTTGTAAAAATAATCAAGCTGCAAAGTTTTCTGACAAACCTCTAGCTGAGGATGGTTTCCATTCTCTACCCATGAGGTCCCATTTTGATATTAAGTGTTATGTTAGACAAAATTTCTATGGAGATACTCACTATTTTCATGTACCCAAGCTAGAAATTTTCTAGGAGGATTGTGTTGATGGAAAGGAATTTTTTAGAAGAGGTTTCATGTGACTAACTATAAGCCAGATGTTGAATTTTAATGTTATCTCTTCTATTCCTGATAATGTTATAGATGACAACTATAATGTGATAGACAACTCATATCTAGGTGCCACCTTGCCTCCTTTTCAATGGTCCAAAGATGAAGAAGAAATAGATGTCAAAGATAGAACTTCTCAAGTTATGGATAGTTCACATGCCTGGTTAAATCATGTGGTTAAAAGTCATTCTGGCTATTCATCAAAGAAATGAGCACCCAAGGAGACGAGCACAATTGTTCAGACCTCTCAATGGATGATAGGAAAATTGAAATTAGTGATCGGTGAATCTCATAATCTGGTGGGGATAGTGCCCCTCCTGAAAGAAATCAAAAATTGAAATTTGTCTATGAAGTAGGCAATAAAACACCACGCAAAAAGAAAATGATAGCCTTGCAAATCAATTTTATTGAGGAAGATACTTAGTTTCTTTATTCATTGGTAGAATAGAACCCCCTAATTTCTCTCATTGATGATGAAGATCCTCAAACTCCCACCTCCAATGTTCTTGTGTTGACACCTGATGCTGCCTTCGATACCTTGTCTATCAAAAGTCCAACAAGTAATTCATCTACTCCTTGGCTCAAAAAGGCCATTGAGAAACAAAGGAAACAATATTCGCCAGTCACTGAGATGTGAGTGGATAAAGTGGCACGCTTGTTAGAAGAAACACCAAAACCTAAGAAAGCAAGGTGAATGGCTAGGATGATTGTGGACCCAAAAATAAGGCCTCATGTGACCCAAAAATAAAGCCTCATGTGCTAGATATTGTTGATTCTATCTTAGACAAGACTTAATAAGAAATAATTGAAGGTTAATTGAGCATAAGAAGAATTGACATGGGCCCCCCAATTATTGAAGGTGATATCTATCATGCTAAACACTATGTTGTTGTTTTATCCAAGAGAACTAGAGTTGTAGAAAGGAAAAACCAAGAGCTTGCACAATATGTAGAGGCTCTCACTTCCTTTATTTGATCTGTTTGGTGTGTTGAAATTTTTTCAACTAGTTCATCTCTAGGAGTATGCATCACAAAATTTATCAATTTTGATAAGTTAGAGCTTGTTAAAAGATCACAAGCCATAGCTAAAGCAGTCGATCACTAGCTATTCAAGTAATTTTGAAAGGACTATCATTTATAGAGCATGGTATGAGAAACTATGACACTCTTAATGAGATGATCACTATGAATTGGTTCTAATTACGTAAGACAGGGAGAGAAATCAACTGGTTATCTATTGCCCTTCTAGAAATGAGAGAAGTCATCAAATTGCACCAAAATGTCTTGATCACGAAGCATATCATTGAAGCCCCTGATGTAGACAACATTACCATTTAGACAAAAATGTTAGAATGTAGACATCACGTCACAAATGAACTCCAATCCCATCTTACAACTTCAGTGGTCCAAAATGAAAAATATTCAAAGAGACTTAAAGAGCTCTTTTGATACAATTGGTGTAAGCATACTTGGAAATGATGGGAAAGAGTTGTTAAGTGGGAAGATAGTGAAAAGAGCCTTTTGCCAGAAGGCAGAAGATAGTCCCTTAGTGACCAATACTGGATCTAAATCTCTGAAGAATTTAAGGGATGCAATAGTGTTGTCAAACCCTGTGAGTGAGGAAGTTAAGGATATATCTAGCAAAATTGTTGAAGCTAGCTAGAAGATCACCAAGTGGAGAATCAAAGTCAATGCTACCACTGAACCCACAACAGATCAAGAAACAATAGGTGATGCGATAGAATTAGAAGATGAAGTAGATGAGGACGTGGCTATTTGATCTCCTATTTCTTAATTTAGTTGTTTATTCTCTATGTCGTTATTTTGATTGGTCCTAGTAGACCATTTATCTTAAAGTTATGTTTAAACTCTCTTTAATGGGTTGTCTCCAAGAAGCCGTTATTTTGATTAGGTTATGGTTAAACTATTTAAGGATGGTACGGACCATTGGTAGGGGTTCTGATTGGGATCTAAATGATATGATTTTTGGTTAACAGTAATTTTTTGCAATTTTATGAAAGTTTAATGGAATTCTGCTTGAAGGATACTTTGTGCTAGTTCAATTAGAGTTTTGATCTATATTTGATGCTATCATCAATGTTTATATCTAAATGATTCCTTGAATGCTAGGAAATATGATCATGATTTAGACTTTGTGCTATAGTGAAGAGTGGCATTTTTCATTTCCCACGACAATAGAAGGAAGTGGTAATGTTGTCTTGAACAATGAAGATATGAATATGCATACATATGTTCATGGGTTCATTAAAGTATGAATCATGTTATTGGGTCAAGCATTCAATGCTCCAATTCCAGCATGAGGCATCTAGTGTTGATGGATATTTGTAGCTTGTGGGGAGAGTCTCTCGCAAACCAATTACAATAAATTGTGGCAAGCATGGATCAAGCTTTAGAAGTTATAATGCAAGCATGATCTATTCTTGAGGATTCAACTACAATCACACATTGAATGGAAACACTCAAAGATGCTCTTCCTTACCATACAATACTTAAAGAGGTCAATCAATATCCTGGCAAGATCATAAATGTAGTAGAATAAATGATATAAGTATGAAAGAAAGCAAGATCAACATAGCTTAGAAACCTAAGCTATGAAAGATGAAGAAAGAGCTAAAAAGGTGGAAACAATTACTAGCTCCACCTGTCAACATATAATATGTTAGATGAGTATTGCACTCATAACATTTAATCAAAATATTTTGATTCATTGGTAATAAATTAAATATGATAGGAACATAGCCAGAATGGGTAGCAAAGTTGGCTTGGATAGTGGTTTTTCTCCCCATTGGTCTCGAGTTCGATTCTAAGGCCTGAAATCAACCAATGGATTTGGCCTACAGCTGGCTTGGTACATCTACATGGACTGGTCTCGCCTTAACTCACCCCATAATGGAAAACCTATGTTATTGGGCTGAGTCGCAGAGATACCCTGGACTAAAAAATAAAATAAAATATGATAGGAAGACAAGAAGACTAAAAGACTTAATGTTGATAATCAATTCAAGAATCAATTATCAGAACTGAGAAGTCAATGGGCGGTTATTTATTGTAAGATTTTTTAGAGCGGCAAAGGAGTGAGCTCTATAGGGAGGGGATTTTTTTTACTTCTTGAAGCTTATGCTAAGAAAGCGGATTCTTTCTCTGATTTTGTAAAAAGGGGAATATCAACAATTTTTTGGAGAGAAACATGGTCTTTTGTATAAAAATAAACAAGCTTTGAACTCTTTGATTTTTATCAAGAAATAATGGAGTTCTTTTGAAATTTTGTGTTCATTTGTGTCTCTGTTTTATCATGATTTTACTATGTCAATTACAATCTTTCTTGGGTGATTCATTTTGGTATATCAAATAATGGGTTTGTCTATTTCATGAACTTTGAGTCAATGATATTCACACAATATGTAATGAGTTGATGTTATTTTCCTAATTATTTGTTATGGGTGTGGAATAAATAAAATTTGTGCCATTTCCTTTCACTCTCATTAGTTTGTAAATATGTTATTCACATCTATAGCATAGTTATGTGTAGATGTTAGTGAGATTTTTCTACTTTCAGGTCAAAAGCATACCCATTTTATTTTAGTTGTTTTCCATCATATGAAGGTATCCACACCTTCTAAAATAAGCAGAGAGTCAGTGTCAAAAATTATCACACCTAACTCAACTATTATTTCGGTTTATCTTTCATTTGGTTTTAAGGAGTCATTTTTAAGATTATCTTGAGAAGGACAAAAATATGGACTAACAATTATATCCTAAGAGTTAAGTTTCTAAGTTACTATGTCACTTTGTGGGAGCCAATTGTGAGTTGGATTCCTACATGCAAAGTGCAGAGCATGAAATTGTATCACTTGTAACTTGGGTGCTCATTTGGAGAGAGTATTTTGTAAAACCCTCTCAAAGGTGTGCTTGGGTTCCATGTGTCCTTGGTTGTTGAGTTAACTCTTAGCGGGATATGGATACTGTTAAGTTAGTACTTGCAGGACAAGAGGAGTTAATGTTTGGAAATTTGTATTATGGTGAGTTCTTTTTAGCAAGTAACTATATGAATGACTGATTCCTAATTGTGGATTTGGCAAGTTTCTATGCAGTGGGAGTAATTGGACATGTAAATTTACTATTATAGAAGAATGGGTGTTAGTGGTTTGAAAATTCTTATTTTCAACAAGGTAATAACACAAAACATCATTGTTTTGGACATAACTTGTCTACCTATGCATGGGAGATGGTTTTGGAATCCAGGAGAACCCACTTTTTGGTAGCACCTACAAATTTTGAGCTTAATTTCCCTAAATCTTTCTTGTTTTATTTTTAGTTAAATCATGTTAGCCCCTTAAAACCTAAGCCCTTTTCTCACAAATTCCTATTTCATGTCTAAAGCCTTGCATATTATGTTTTCAAGTTGACTAGAAGTTAGCGGTTCTTGGTTTTAAGTTATAACCTTATGTCATTATCTCTTGTCTATCACTAGATGGTGCAAGAGCACCCAAGGGTCCTATGAGACAACATAAGTAAATGTGTCAAGTTGAGTCTAGATAAGGTGTAATAAGGTCATTTTTTATGAATATGTGATTTAATAAGACCATTTATGGTCCATGATTTAATGGTTTGGGTCAATATGTCATGTTGTCTAGTTGTGTCAAAAAGTTGTTAAATTGTGTCAAATGTTGTCATATGAGAAAATAAATGTAAAAATTCTCCTTATTGGTGTGAAGATCATGTTTTAGGTGATTTTGAGTCTAATTAGGTTTGTTGATTAGACAAATGATGTAAAACATCAAGCAATGTAAGGTTGTCATGAAACAACTTGTTAAAGTTGTCAAATTTGAATTCCAACGGTCATGATTAGTTTTGAAAGTTGGCTAGGAGGTTGATTTCAGCTGGATGGGAATTAGACAAGTTTAAATACTCATTTACATCCCTGGTAATAGTTGTTGATGGTCAGAATTGATTAGCATTGTAAATATTTGGAGTTTGGCAATGAATTACACAGTTTTCCCTGCAATATTGGTCTAAAACCTAAACTTCTAACTATAGTTTTTCATTTATAGCATATTTTGATCTTATTCCTTTTGGAAGTGATAGGAAATGTTTTAAATTTCATTTAGCACTAGTTTGAGGTTTCTTCAATTTGTTTTGTGCATTTTATATTGACTGTCCTAAAAACAGTCACGTTTGACAAGTTTTGTAGGGGTTTGAGGGTCACAATGAAGAATTGACCTATTCCACTTTATGTATATAATGTTTCTTGTGTAATGGGTTTGTAAATTTTTATTATATCCTATTCCAATTGGACTATAGGTATGGTCATGGAGATGTGATGGTGAAGCGCTAAGGTGAAGAGTGGTGAGGAATTGTGTGTTGAGTAAGTGAATTTTTGGTGTCATGTGTGGAGTTGGGTGAAACCATTGAATGAGTGGGTTTTTTTATGGTTTCTGGATATGCAGGTCATATGTAATGTGTTTGGTCCATTGTTGGATTCTTGAAGTGATTTGAGGGGTGAGATTGAGAAAGCCTTTGTTTTTAGTCCTAAAAAGGAGGGTTTTGTGTTTGGGAGTGTAAATGTTCATGGAACCATCTAAAACATTGAAAATATGTTTATTTTCATCCTTTAGTAAGACATTTTTTTGGGTTTTTAGGTTTGGAGATGAATTTTTGAGGTATTTGCTTTGTAAAAGTGGGCTAATTAGCCTAGTTTCATGCGTAGCAGGGTGTTGGTTGGTACAGTTGGTCCAAAGTACCTATACCTTATTTTTGTATATGTTGTGTAAATTCCAAATGGGTGTCTGAATATGTAATTTATTTGGCAATTTTTTTTGGAAGAATTTGGTGTTAAGTTGAAAATACCCATTTAGTAGGGCTAGTAAGAATAAGCCTTATAGAGCAGTCTAGGTGTAATAAAGTTAGAACCCTTAGTTTGAAGAGTGAAGAACCTTTTTTCAAGTTAATTTGAGTGTTTTGAGACCCTTGAATATGTTGGATAATCCTTTAGATTTGGAATCCATAGTTGAGTGCATTTAATGAAACCTAGTGAAGGTTGAGTATCAAACAAAGTGAGTAGATTGTGAACATAGTTTGCGAGAGAGGTTGATTTTATCCCTCTAGAGTTGATCAAGACCAATATCCTCTACATAATATTGTTATCTAAACAAAAATAAGGACCTTGTGGGAACATTGTGGGGTTCCTTGAGTTAGAGTTTGAAGATAGTGTGTGAAGATGCCTCCTAAGAACCAGATTGCTAGAGAGGTGTAGGAATTGAGAGAAGCATTGGAAGCAAGAGATGGAGAGTTGAGAGAGTGTAGAGAACATGATGCATCAAGGGAAAGAGAATTGATACAAGTAAGAAGAGAGAATGTAGCAATACAAGCAAGGTTGGAAGCCTTAGAGAGGAATCCTAGAAGGGATGAGCATGTTGATCAAGATGGAAATGTTGAAGAAAATGAGAATCCACATGGATGGAATGAAGAGGATGTGGATCTTGATGAGAGGAGAATGGTGAGATTACTTAAGGTTGTTAAAGGTGTTGGAACTAAAACAAACATTTAGTTGCCTATATACTATGGGAAGATGGATAGTGAAGAAGTATTGGGTTGGATAGATGCCCTAGAAAACTACTTTGAGTATGAGGAAATGAGTGAGGATAAAAATTTTAAGTTTTCTAAAACTAATTTTAGAGGAACAACATTGACATGGTGGACTAGTGAGCAGGCAGAAAGAGTGGCTAAAGGAGGAACAAAAGTTACTTCTTGGAGTAGAATCGCGGCTATGGTGAAAAATCAATTTCTTCCTTCTGATTATGCAATTCAAACTAGGAGGTTGAGGCAGAATTTAAAACAAAAAGATCTTGATGTGATGACTTATATTGAGCAATTCCACAAGCTAAGTATTAGAGGTGGTCTAGAGGATGAAGAAGAAAAGGTAGAAAGGTATTTGAATGGGTTGAGGTATCACATACAAGATGAGATAGGGTTGAGTGTTCCTAAGACATTGGGTGAATGCTTTCAACTTGCAATCAGGGTTGAGGAAAGAGTTAAGAGGAAACAAGAAAGACAAGGAGGTGATAGATGTAATTCTAATAGAGGAAGAGGCTCTAGGAAAACCACTGAGATTCAAGGACAAGGAGATAGCAGCAAGAACAAAGAGGCAAGTGCAGATCAAAGAGGTGGATTAGGGCGAGGTGGCAGATTTGGATTTGGATCAGGTAGAGGTTCAACTGTGTTCACAGGAAGATGTTACCATTGTAATGAGGCAGGAAATCAGTCATTCAAGTGTCCTAAGAAGAATTCAAATTTTGAGAGGAAGAATGAGAAAAGAGTGCATCTAGTACAAGAAGATGAAGGTGAAGATGTTACATCTTTTAAACCAATCACAATGATTGCAGAAGTTGGTGAGATGCTCTTGTTTAGGAGAACACTATTCAAAGTATCAAAGGAGCAACAAAAGACACCAAGGAAATCTCTCTTCAAAATCCATTTGAAGAGTAAGGGTAAGGTATGTAAAACGATTATTGATTTTGGCTCTCAAGGGAATATTGTTTCTCAAGAAATGGTAGATAAGCTTCAATTAGCAAGATTGCCACATCAAAATCCTTATAAAGCATCTTGGGTGAATGATAAGCAATCTCTTTTGGTTAATGAGAAAGCTTATGTTGATTTTAAGATTGGTGAATATCAAGATAGAGTCTTGTGTGACATATTACCAATGGATTGTTGTCATTTGATCTTGGGTAGACCATGGCAATATGATAGGGAGACTCTGTACGATGGTTTCAATAAGGTATATACCATCAAGAAAGATGGGAAAGTTTTTATGTTACATTATTTGCAAGATTACGAAGTTTCTAATACTTCCAAAATTATTTTCATGGGAAGAAAATAGTTGTTAAATGCAAGTGTTCCTATTAACGAAGGAATTATGTACGAGGGTAAGCATGTTGTTGAGCAGTCATGTGAGAAGAAGATTGAAGTTTGTTACAGTCATAAGATGGATAAGCCTATGGAGACCTTGGTGCAAGATATGAGATAGTAATTTGGTTGATGATCAAATGAGTGTGATGGTTGGGAGCATAGAATGTTCCTTTAATGGCAAACCATGTGTTGGTATGGTTCCTATTATGTCCAAAAGAGTAGGACAATAGTTATGTTTTGTTTTGCAGTTGATGGTGGCTCTAGAAAGCCAAGGCATGAGTACAAATGGCAGAGAATTGTTGATAAATGTTGGAGGACTAATATTTCATGCAAATTTGATGCATGTGCAGGTCATAGGTTGGTGAAAGAAGCAAGGGGCAGCAGGGAGCTATTGTCGTAGCAGTCTACAGTGCAAATGCATGGTGGAGTTGGAAAATATTTTTATAGTTATGGCCAGGACAATAGAAAACTAGAAAGGAGGATGAATGGAGTAAGAGGAAGACCCCTTTTTAGTACATTCTCTTGTGACGAGAGACTTTTTGTAAGGGCGGTGTATGGTGCAGGAGCACCCAAGGGTCCTATTAGACCACATGAGTAAATGTGTCAATTTGAGTCTAGATAAAGTGTAATAAGGTCATTTTTTATCAATATGTGATGTAATAAGACCATTTATGGTCCATTACGTAATCGTTTGGGTCAATATGTCATGTTGTCTAGTTGTGTCAAAAAGTTGTCAAATTGTGTCAAATGTTGCCATATGAGAAAATAAATGTTAAAATGCTCCTTATTGGTTTGAAGATCATGTTTTAGGTGATTTTGAGTCTAATTAGGTTTATTTATTAATCAAATTATGTAAAAGATCAAGCAATGTAAGGTTGTCATGAAACAACTTGTTAAAGTCGTCAAATTTGAATTCCAACGCTCATGATTAGTTTTGAAAGTTGGTTAGGAGTTTGATGTCAGTTGGATGGGAATTAGACTAGTTTAAATACTCATTTACATGCCTAGTAATGGATTTTTATGGTCAAAATTTATTGGCACTGTAAATATTTGGAGTTTGGCAATGAAATACACAGTTTTCACTGCAATTTTGGTCTAAAACCCGAACTTCCAACTACTGTAGCTTTCCATTCAAAGAATATTTTGATCTGATTCTTTTTGGAAGTGATAGGTAAATATTTTAACTTTCATTTGGCTCTTGTTTGAGGTTTCTTTAATTTTTTTTGTGCATTTTATATTGACTGTCCTAAAAATAGTCACTTTGACAAGTTTTGTAGGGGTTTGAGGGTCACATTGAAGAATTGACCCATTCCACTTTATGTATTTATTGTTTCTTTTGGAATGGGTTTGGAAATTTGTATTATATCATATTATAACAATTGGAGTGCAGGTATGGTCATGAGGACATGATGGTGAAGCCCTAGGTTGAAGAGTGGTGAGGAATTGTGTGTTGAGTAAGTGAGTTTCTGGTGTCATGTGTGGAGTTGAGTGAAACCATTGAATGAGTGGGTTATTTTATGATTTTTGAATTTTATGCAAGTCATATGGAATGTGTTTCATCCATTTTTGGAGGCTTGAAATGATATGAGGGGTGAGATTGAGAAAGCCCTTGTTTGTAGACCTAAAAAGGAGGGTTTTGTGTTTGGGAGTGTAAATGTTCATGGAAAAATCTAAAAATTTGAAAATATGTTGATTTTAATCCTTTATTAAGACTTTTTTGGGTTTTTGAGGTTTGGTGATGAGTTTTTGAGGTATTTGCTTTGTAAAAGTAGGCTAATTAACCTAGTTTCATGCGTAGCAGGGTCCTGGTTGATATAGTTGGTCCAAAGTACCTATACCTGATTTTTGGATATATTTTAGAAATTCCAAATGGGTTTCTTAATATGTAAATTTGTTGGAAATAATTTTTTGAAGAATTTGGAGTTAATTTGCAAATACCCATTTAGTAGCCTGCTAGTAGGAATAAGCCTTATAGAGCAGTGCAGGGTAATGAAGTTAGAACCCTGAATTTTAAGAGTGGATAACATTTTGTAAAATTAATGTGAGTGTTTTGATACCATTGTGTGTGTTGGATAAGCCTTTGGATTTGTAATCCATAGTTGAGTGCATTTAATGAAATCTAGTGAAGGTTGAGTATCAAACAAAGGGAGTAGATTGTGAACCTAGTTTGGGAAAGAGGTTGATGTTATCCCTCTATATTTGATCAGGAGCAATATCTTGTACATCACTAAACCCTTCTTCCTAGAAACCTACTCATCCTATATTAATTTTTCCTAATTCAATGCTTTAATATTTCTTAAGTTCCTTTTAGGGAAACATGAATAATTGCATGTGCATGTGAATAGATCAAAGAGATACTCTATCATAGTATAACATTAAATTAAGTACAAGAGAATTTATGATTTTATAGCATTCATATTCCATTATAAATTCTTTAGGACCAAAGTAACTGACCAAAGTGAAATTATCATTAGGGCAATTTACTACCCAACCATAGACTTGATGGTCTCATGCACATCTTCTGACTGGAAGTGACCCTTCCCTTCATGAGGAACTAAATAGATGATATAATTCCATATAAGCATTATGTTTTCACCCTACACAACTATAGAACTAGTCACACATAATAGGTGCCTCCTAAATAGTATGACCTCTAACTAGGAAGTGCATCTAGACCATGTGAACTGAAAAACGCTTGCATAACACAGTGCCACCTTGGCCAAAGGTTTTCTTAGTTGCAAGAACAATTGAACCTACAATGAATGTTCACTACCCTACTCGGCTAAAAAATCAAACTAAGGTTTTGTCATATTAACAAATTAGGTCGTCTCTTACGTGAACTACATACTAACAAGGATTTAGAAACACACTTGACTCCAAGTTTAAGAGCTACTTATTGGACCATTCTTGGTGTCATCTTTGTTGTTCTAAGCTCATGGACAACTACCATTCACAACATGTTCATGTTATTTTTAGTTAAGTTAATTATTTCTAGATTATATTTGACATCATACAGGTTAACATGAGCTTGCATACTTGCACCCTCATGTTTATGTATATGTGCCTTCAACTCAAATATTTTACAAACGTTAGTTATACTTCTGCATTGCAATCCATACTTGAAATAATGGTTCTGGTGTCATAGCAATAGTGTACAAGAACATACAAATCAATTTAGAGATGATATTATAATCTAGATCTGTCCTATATCATAGTATAACACTAAATTAAGTACAAGAGAAGTTGTGAATTTATAGCATTCACATTACAATCTTAATTATTTAGAACCAAAGTAACTAAAACCAGAAGGAAATTATCATTAGGGCAATTTACTACCCAACCATAGACTTGATGGTCTCACGCACATCTTCCCATTGGAATTGACCCTGCCCTTCATGAGGGAATAAATAGATGATAGGTCTAATGCCATATAAGCATGATGTTTGCACCCCACACAACTCTACTTAGTCACACATAATAGGTGCCTCCTAAATAGTATGACCTCTAACTAGGCAGTGCATCTAGACCATGTGAACTAACAAACACTTGCATAACACAATGCCACCTTGGCCAAAGGTTTTCCGAGTTGCAAGAATGATTGAACTTATAGTGAATGTTCACTACCCTACTCAGCTAAAAAATCAAACTAAGGTTTTATCATATTGACAAACTAGGTCATCTCTTATGTGAACTACATACTAACAAGGGTTTAGAAACACGCTTGACTCCAAGTTTAAGAACTACTTATTGGAACATTCTTGGTGTGGTCTTTGTTTTTCTAAGTTCATGGAAAACTACCATTCACAACATGTTCATGTTATTTTTAGTTAAGTTAATTGTTGCTAGACTATTTGACATCATACATGTTAACATGAACTTGCATACTTGCTGGTGTAGGAGTACCTAGGACTTAGACTATCTAGTATTCACAATTTTGGCTTGTACTAACCCTAGAAAAATCAGTAGTGAATAAGGACTCCAGGAGTGTCCAAGAGTTAGTGTTTTGAGTCAATGCAGGCCTAGGTTGAGTTAATTCTTCTTAGGTTTGGATTTTTGTGTAAATAGTGGGTTTGAGTAGGTAGCTGACCTTCTTGACGATCAAAAGAGTCAAAACTTAGTATAGGAATCAGGGAGGGTTAAATTAGTTGTAGTAATGTTTTAAAAGTCATGTGTGATGACTTAGAATAGGTCCCAAAGGCTAGGAAGACCAGGAAGTGGAAAAGTGCAAAGTTGCAAAAAGTTGTCATGACAACTTTTGTCCAAAAATTGGTTAGCGATGGAGTTAGGGATTGTTGTACACCCTAAGATGACTCCACATGTGAGAAAACTATAAGTAACCTCTCTTGCATGGTTACCAAGGTTGGTGAATGTGTTATGTAAGTTCAACAATTTGAAACTACTCATTTTCAGACTAGTTGGTAACATTTTGGCTTGATTTTACTCATTTTGTAATTGAAAATGGATTGAATCCATTGATCCAAAAAGGGATTGAGTCTCTCTAGTGTGTTATAGTATTTTTGGTTCAATTTCAATTTTTGTAGATAGTTTTCATTAGTGTTTTCTTGCTTTGGCTTGCAAATAGCCAGTTTTGGCAATATATATCAGCTTTATGTTGAAATGGTTTCCCCATGAACTCCACACATGCTGCCATCATGGCTTGTTGGGAAATGAAGGGAAACCACTTGTAAAGTGTATATATGTAGGGACAAGTGCTGGAGATGAGTTTCAATATGACCGTCACCTTATTCTAGGCAAGTCCAGGAGCAACCCGGTTAGAGGAAATAAGGTGAAATTGAAGAGCTAAGTGCAGAGGTGAATTCCATATCACCATCTAAGATTTTGAAGGGGTCCATGGAGTTGGGAATGTTAGGTCCCAGAGACAACTGAGAGGGGGGGTGAATCAGTTGTCTAATAAATTTAATACCAAAACAATTTAAACAACTTTAATGCATAATATCGATGAACTGATCTTTTATGTCAGTAGACAGTTTTATCAATTAATTGTAATACCGTTGAGGTTTAATGCATGAAACAAAAAGACAAAGTCATCCACAACACATAACACCAATATTTGTAATTGGAAACCTTGTAAGGGGAAAAACCATAGTGGGAAACCGTACCCACAATCAGATGATACTACTGCAGATAGTATGTGTATACAAATGGGGTATGCACATGCAGAAAGGCCAAGCACCTAGAGCTTACTGCTAAATCACAATGGGAGTCACACTAACTACAATTGGATGATTAAATCCAATATGGATGTACTGCTTAGATTAGCATCTTTCTATATTGGATTCAGTACCGGTGTAGTTGTGATTGCCTTCACAAAAACCTCCTTCAGTCTTCAAATGATGTCTGCGTGTATAGCTCTGCTTATTTTTGCATATACCTTCACACAATTCTTTTTCACATTCCACATCCGATCTTGCAAATAAGATCTTACATTTATACCATTACCTAAGACCAATAGTAGGTCGGCTCTAAAGGATATTACAATAAAATCAATTTACAAATAAATCAATATCCGACGTAATAACCAATTCAATATGTCAGCTTGATGCATTTACAACAATAATAAAACATCTCCATAGTGTGTCGTGCTAATCTGGAAAAGATGAACCTGCCAGTGTATATCCTGGACTTATTTGTCGGTAACAGCAAATATGCAAATACGAATATGCCGATAAACAAATCTTAAAGACAAAGTGTCCAAATGACGTCTTCGACATAACCAGATGTTTTCCATGCTATTCCAAGTGTTGGTGATCATTATATCCTACTGGTGTACCAGATACCGGTGACTGTGCATAAGTCACTTGCTTGCCGGTGAATGTTGTTGTTTCTCCAAAGTGCTAGAGTTGATAAGTGCTAGTAGGTGTTGACATCAATGACAAAACCATACCAAAATACCAACAATCTCCCCCTTTGGCATTGATGGCAACACAAGATGGAAAAACCATCAAAGTGCCAAAACATAAATGCCAAATACCAAAAACCAATCAATCTCCCAAAAAGATCATAACAGAATTTAAATGCAGAGAGTAATCAATCTCTCCCAAAATAACAATCTCTCCCTAGGAATCTCTCCCCCTAAGAGTAACATGTGTTTACTCAATGTTTTTCCATATCCATCTCTCCCCCTTTGACATCAAATGCCAAAGTTACTACAAAACCAAGTGCAAGTATAAAATACCAACCAATTCAGTATACCAACTACTCCCCCCGAGAAGTAGCTTTCTTCATCAAAAAACTGGAGTAAAAGATTTCTCTATTAGTTTTGTTGGTTGATGATAAACATCAATTGGCTAAGTCTCTACCAGTGGGGGTATGACCCCAAGCTGATCTCTTAGATATTCAAAAGTCTCCTTAGGCAGAGGTTTAGTGAAGATATCTGCAATCTGCTCTTTAGTGTTCACATAAACCAGTTTTACTTCTTTTGCTTCAACATTCTCTTTCAGAAAATTTAATTTGATAGGAACATGTTTAGTTTTAGAATGTAGTACCGGATTCTTAGATATATCAATTGTTGCAGTTTTATCACAATAGATAGTTATAGATTCCTTGCATTTTACTTTTATGTCCTTTAGCATTTGTTTAAGCCATAATTCCTATGTACAGTTTGTTGCTGCTGCAACATATTCAGATTTTGTTGTTGATAAAGATGTACAACTGTGTTTCTTACTCAACCAAGAAATTAATCTATTACCAAGAAAAAATGCTTCACCGGTGGTGCTTTTTTTGTTATCTGCATCTCCTGCCCAATTTGCATCTGTGTATGCACATAATTCAAAGTTTTCATCTCTAGGGTACCATAAACCAAGATTTGTAGTGCCTTGTAAGTACCAGAAAATCTTTTTTACTGCTGATTCATGATTTTCTCTAGGATTACTTTGAAATCTTTAAACAATACATATTGCATTCATAATGTCAGGTCTTGTTTGTGTCAAATACAGTAGACCTCCTATCATAGATATTTCAAATTCTTGCTACATTTCAATAGAAAAGTTTTTACATAATCCATCTTCTCCTCCAAAGATTATATCATCAACAAAAACTTCTATAACCATGATGTCATCATTAGTCACTTTATAGTATAAGTTGCTATCAGCATTGCCTTTAGAAAAACCAATCTTCAAAAGATATTTATCCAATCTTGCATACCAAGCTCTTGGAGCTTGCTTCAACCCATACAAAGCTTTCCTTAATCTGCAAACCATATCTTTGTTTTCTGTCAAAGAAAATCCATCAGGTTGTTCAATGTAAACTTCTTCTTCAAGATATCCATTTAGAAATGCACATTTGACATCCATTTGATAAACTTTATAGTTCTTATGTGTTGCAAAAGCCAAGAATAATCTAACTGCTTCAATCCTAAAAGCCAAGAATAATCTAACTGCTTCAATCCTAAAAGCCAAGAATAATCTAACTGCTTCAATCCTAGCTACCGGTGCAAATGTTTCATTGTAATCAATTCCTTTTTTCTGAGAATATCCCTTACACACTAGTCTTTCTTTATTTTTGATTACCTTACCATCTTCATTAAGTTTGTTTCTAAATACCCATTTGGTTCCAATTACATTTTTGTCTTTAGGCCGGGGAACTAATGTCCATGTGTTGTTTTTCTCAATTTGTTCTAATTATTCTTCCATAGCTTTAATCCAGTGTTTATCCTCATATGCTTCATTAATTGATGTTGGTTCAATTTGAGAAATAAGACATACCTCTTCATTTGTCAATCTTCCTCTTATCATAACTCCTTTATATTTGTTTCTAATTATCTGATCTTCATAATGATTCAATCTTACATACCGGGGTGTCTTTGTTTGTTGTTGTTCCTCAGTCACAGTGGAATTTTCAGATGATACTGGTGTAACTGGATCTTCATTCTGTGCTGGTGGGTTCAATGTAGATTCATCTGTCAAAATCTATGTTTCCAGTTCAGAGTCTATATACCTTGAAGTTCCTCTAAATTGTTCATCAATCTTTACATTTGTACTCTCAACAATTTTCTGCAATCTTTTGTTAAAACATCTATATGCTTTTCTCTTAGATGAATAACCAAGAAATATTCCTTCATCACTTGTAGGATCAAATTTTCCAATATACTCGTCTCTTCTAATATAGCATTTACTTCCAAAAATTCTAAAATATTTAAGAGTAGGAGTAATACCAAACCATAGTTCATGAGGGGTCTTACCGGTTTCACCTTTGATGTGAACTTTGTTGAATGTATAGACCACTGTACTTACTTCTTCTCTCCAATATACATGTGGTAGATTTGATTCAGACAACATACTTCTTGTTGCATCCAAGATAGTTTTGTTCTTTCTTTCTACAACTCCATTTTATTGTGGTGTCTGGGGTGCTAATAGCTATCTTCTGATTCCATTCACTTCACAGAATGCATTAAATTCCTTAGATGTAAATTCTCCTCCTTGATCTAATCTTACACATTTAATTTTCTTACCGGTTTCATTTTCTACCATTGCTTTGAACAGTTTGAATTTCCCAAGTGCTTGTCATTTTTCTTTGATTTTTCTCTCAGTTTGATGTTACAAAGAATGGCTATACTACTCCTACTACAAGTTAGCCTAATCCACCAAATCTAACTAAAGATGAAGAGAATGATTGCAAGGCAAGAGAAGCACTCTTAAGCGCATTATCTGATCAACAAATCATGGGATTATCAAATAGGTCTACTGCCAAAGCTATTTGGGATCATTTGGAAACACTAAATGAAGGAGATTCCACAGTCAAAATTGCAAAACTTGAAAGCTTCCGGGTTAGGTATGAAAATCTAAAAATGGAAGAAGATGAAAGGATTTCTGCTTTTATGGAAAGAGTTAATGAAATTGTTTTGGGTATTAAATGTTGTGGAGGAACATTAAATGAAGATGAAATTGTTTTAAAAGTTTTAAAAGGATTACCATCGGCATACAAAATGAAAGTTACTGCTATAAATGAACTAAGAACAATGCCTAACACATCAATAGCTAGGAATACATTGATTGGAAAACTTTCAGCCTTTGAAATTGAGGAATTTGGTCCTGTTGCTACTATAAAGACAGACTTAGCTTTTAAGGCATCAACATCATCTGCACCATCATTTCACAAATCTGATTGGAAAGCTTTTTATGCAAGAGAACTTGAAGAAAGCGGGAGAGAAAATGAAGAACCCAAAGAACTTGAAGCACTATTTGCAAGAAAAATGCCTAAAGGTCCAGTTGGAAGTAAGTATGAAGGTAAAGCACCCTTTAAATGTTTTAACTATAACAAAATTTGTCAGATGGCTTCAAGATGCCCTGATAGACATGCTAGACTAAGAGAATAAGCTAGAAGAACATACAAACCTAAACCCATAAAGGTATATCAAAAGGAAAGAGACAAAGGAAAAGGTAAGGTTGGTGGACCACCTAGTATAAAAATAACAAACAACTTATTCCCACTGCCTCTAAATACTCCACCGGTAGTTACTACTGACAATCAACCGGTAACTGAGAGTGTGGGCACACCAATTCAGGATACAAATCCTGACTCTGAGGTGTTATATACAATTAACATTGACACTCAGAAAGTCAATATTGTGGTAGATAAGGAATCAACTGGTAAATCAGATGTGGTAAAAGAGCCACCGACAGAAAACATTATAGTGACCCCGGACACTAGAAAAGCAAAGACCACAGATGTACATAATGATTCATCTACTGAGCCATTGGAAACAGGTAGCACAGAAGAGAAACTGGTAGTGGACAACACTGAGAAACAGGTAGAGCAACAGGCTCCCTCACAGGAACAAGTTCATGTAGAGATAGTGCCATCGGCAAAAGTTGAGGAACCCAAACCTTTGCTTAGAGAAATGCAAACACAAATTGACATACCAGAGGTCACTACAAGCAAAGAAGTTACTCACACCGGTGGTATACAAATTGTTGGTTCTTCCATGGCAGAATTCAGACCAACTAATGTGACAGAAGTTCTATTGGATTCAATTAAGAAAATAACAGAGTGCAGTGCACAAGCATACAAAGCTATTGATGACACAATCCCAATTTTGAAAATGATAGCACCCAAGTGTGATATAGATAATAAGGATTCTTTAAATCAACTTGACACATTGTCTAAGTATATTACTGACAACATTGTGACAATTGAACAAATAAATGAGGAAGTATTCAAAGAGAAAATTGAGAAAGTAAAACATAAATTCTTTGAAGAAGAAATAAAGAAGTGCATGAGACAATTTGACACTCTTTTACCGGCACTATGTAAAACACTAAAAGAGTTTAAAATGTTGTACAAAGATACATGTAAAACAAACTTTTTGATAGTAGATATAGACAAGAAGATCAATATGGTACAAGAAGAAATAAATAAATTAGCTGAAAATTTCATTAATTCATCTGAACCACTATCAGTTCTTGAGCAGAAAATAATAGGTTTTGAGGAGGAACTTCAGAAATTTTAAAGTGAGAAGGAAAAGATAAAAGGAAAGGCAAAAGATCTGAAATGGAGACTTAATCCAAAATTGGACTACCTCACCTCCTTGAGAAAAGAGATATCTAAGGTATTTGTTCAAGGATAGAAGACACCGGAACAACAAATGCAACACCTCATTGGTACAATTCAGAGGACAGAAGCCGCATTAAAGGATAGTGAATGGTTCACTAATAGCCGGAATCTAGTATTGGCAGACCTTTTTCAGATTGTAACCAACCGGTTATAGGGTTGAAGCTAAAACCACACTCAATTGACACCTTGACAACCTTTGTCATCGATGTCAAAGGGGGAGTAGTGTGAGTGATGAGAAAAATCCAGAAGAAGAGATCATCCGCTCAGGGGGAGCACACATTTTTGGTAAGACAATTCTGGCAGATTCTTTTTGGATGACACATTTTTTCTCATGAGTGTTGCCATCAATGCCAAAGGGGGAGATTGTTGGAAAATTCACACTCGAATGAGATATTGTAGGTGATTGAAGGTTTTTTCATTGATGGCAGCCTTGCAATCATATGATACCGGCACATAGAACATCGACAGTAAAAGGAAGGATATTGGTACCCAAGCCGATAGGAATTTTGTTAATAATATATTTTGTAATTAATTGTAAAATCATTGTAAACCGACATGGCAAGTTGTAATATGACTCATATATGTATGAGATCATTGTAAGAACATTTTTTAATAAGGTGATAGGTGAGATTATGCAAACGTAATATGAAAATTTTAGGTTAAGGGTTTATGTATGAAGCAGAACTAAAACCAGTACTAGATCTGGCATAGCAGATGGTAATTTGAAGTAGTACAAGACATTGGATTTGCATAATCCATTTTTTAAGTCAGTGTGAGTTCCCATTTTATAATTGAGCAGTGAGCTCTAGGCACTTGGCCTTCCTTCATGTCCAGGCCCCTATTGTAAGAGTAATATTCACTTATTGGATAGTAAGCGAATATTGTGGGTCACAAATCCCACCGAGGTTTTTCCCACACCAGGTTTCCTTGTTAAACTACTATGTTATGGTGTGATTTTCATGTGGTTGTTGTTATTCTTTATTACTAGACTATTTCTATTTACTGGTACACAATATTGATATGCATTTCATGTTTTAAATCAAGTAAATTCATAAACCGATAAGATACTAATTCCCCCCCCCTCTCTGTATTTTTGGGAATCCTAATAGGGAAAGAGTTTCCAATACAAGGAGAAGCCTTGAGAAGTTCATTTAATGCCCAAACACCAACTTGACCAGTCATTGCAGGCTAGAAGGTCTAGAAACCCTTCAAAACCCTCATTTTGGGGTTAGCATGTTGTACAGTGAAACAAGAAGCCAAAACCACAAAAATATCTTGAGGTTAGGTAAATAATTGAAGAAAAACCAAACTTGTTAGGGGGTATTTTGGACCGTTTTCCTTCAAGCCCTAAAAAATCGGATTTTGGAGGCCTATTAGGGCTCATTCCTTGTAGCCCTTTTCTAGGCAAGATTTTGAAATCGGTAAGAAACCTAATGATTGTTAACCTCAAATGGACCCTAAATGAATTAAAAACATGTTAGTATCCACCTCCACACCTCTACATCATCTCACAACAGTAGGAGGGTGATTTGACAAGTTGAAGTCAAGAAGCCATAATTGAGCACCTAGGAAGCATTGTGAATTGGTAAGGTTCCTAGCCAAAACACTTGAAGAAAACACCTTGGAATGGTGAAGAGTCAAGCCCTAGAAGAGACTGAGAAGGACTTGGAGGTCTAGATAGAAACTAGGCCTGGTGAGTTGGTGGAACTAAGCAACACCAACTAGGTGAATTGTTAAGCAAACTAGGTGACCCCCATCAAATTAGTATCAGAGCCTATAAGATTTGGGCTAGAAGAGTTGATGTCCTCAGTGGAATTTGTAGGAGACAACAACATGGTGACCAATGCAGAGCTGGAAAGGAAAGTGGATGATCAGGAGGAAGAGAATAGACTCCTGAAAGAAAAGTTGGTTGAATTGGAGAGTAAGCTTGGTGCAATTGAAACCAAGGCAGATGAAGTGTTGGTAAAGGTTGAAGGAGTAGAAGGGAAGGGTAAAGAAGTGTTAGAGATAGACAAAGTGCCTAAACTTGATCCTATCCTAGAGAAAGAACCTTTCCTAAAGGCATTGAAATCCTTGAGTGGTAAATCATTAGAAGGGTTGCCATTGTTCACTGGTAAGATGGAGGCAAAAGTGGTCCTAGAGTGGATAGAAGGTATGGAGAACCATTTTGAATGTGAAGGCATAATTGAAGCCTAGAGAGTCAAGGTATCCAAGTCTAGAATGAGAGGAGATGCTCTCACATGGTGGCAATTTGTGCAAGATGAGAGGAAGAAAATGGGCAAATCACCCATCTCTTCTTTGAAAGGGATGTTAGTCAAAATCAAAGAAGTCTATCTCCCTGATGACTATGAAGTGCAAATTCATAGGAAGAGGAAAAACTTAAGAAAAAAAGACCTTGATGTCAGTAGCTATATGGAAGAGTTTCACAAACTTAGTCTTAGATCTCATGTGGTGGAAGAAGAGAGTCTCAAGGTTTCTAGGTACCTAAATAGTCTACGGTGGAACATCCAAGAAGAAATCA
Source organism: Cryptomeria japonica (assembly GCF_030272615.1). Lineage (NCBI taxonomy): Eukaryota > Viridiplantae > Streptophyta > Pinopsida > Cupressales > Cupressaceae > Cryptomeria > Cryptomeria japonica. Next base: position 704,676,423 of record NC_081408.1, read on the forward strand.
GTTTAATGAGCCCAAAAATAGTCCATCAAACTTATCAACTTGCCCTTAAAGTGGAGGAAAAACTGAAAAGAAGACATGACTCAAGAAACAATAGGGGTAAAGGTAGAGGAAGAGATAATAGAGGCCATAGGGGAGGCTTTGGAGGAAGAAGTTTTGAACAAAGAACACAAGGTGAGTCTAAACTCACTAAGCAGCAAGAGAGTGGCACTAGTAGAGGAGGATTCAATAGAAGAAGGGGATCAAATAGTGGTTCCAGAGGAAGATCTAGTGGACAAGGTAGAGGTTCCTCATATTTTGCAACAATGAAGTGTTACCATTGTAACCAACTTGGTCATCCAGCATATAGGTGTCCAGAGAAGGGAACATCATCACATGGTAGTGAAAGAAGAGTGAGCTATCTTCAAGAAGAGTATTCAAGCAGCAAGACCTCAGAGGTTGCCTTAGAGTCAGAGGTAGGTGACAACATGATGATAAGGAGAATGTTGATCAAACAACCGGTTAGAGAAGAGCCTAGCCAAAGAAGGTCCTTATTTAGAATCAAATGCAAGATTATGGACAAAGTGTGCAAAGTGATAATTGTTTTAGGGTCTACAGACAATATTGTGTCAGAAGAGGCAGCGAGTAAGCTCAAATTTTAAAGGATACCTCACAATAATCCTTATAGAGTGACTTGGTTAAACAAAGGCCAACATGTCCTAGTTAATGAGCAAGCATGGGTGGATTTTACCATTGGGAGGTATAAGGACAAAGTGTTATGTGATGTCCTACCCATGGATGCATGCCATCTTCTATTAGGAATACCATGGCAATTTGATAGACAAGCTATCCATGATGGATCCAAGAATGCATACTCATTCAAGAAAGATGGAGTCACATTCAAGATTCAGTCTATCCTTGAGGAAGGTGAAAAAAGGGCAACCAGATTTTCCAATAGAGGTGCAAGATTTGTTGAATAAATTCAAAGGCATAGTAAGTGATGGACAACCAGCCACCTTACCTCCTAAAAGAACCATAAGCCATAAAATAGACTTCATCCCTAGAGCATCCTTACATAAAAAGGTAGCTTATAAGATTACTCCCCAAAAAAATGTTGAGATTGTCAAGCAAATCCAAGAGCTCTTAGACCAAGGCCTAATTAGGAAAAATATTAGCCCTTGTGTTATCCCTACCGTGTTAGCCCCAAAGAAAGGTGGTACTTGGAGATTGTGAACTGATTCTAGAGCCATAAATAGGATCACCATTAGATATAGGTTCCCTATTTCTAGAATAGAAGACCTCATGGATTGTTTAGGGGAAGCCAAGTACTTTACCAAGATTGACCTTAAAAGTGGATATCACCAAATTAGGATTAAGGAGGGTGATGAGTGGAAAACAACATTCAAGACAACAGAGGGTCTTTATGAGTGGCTTGTAATGCCATTTGGCTTATCTAATGCTCCAAGAACCTTCATGAGACTCATCAATGAGGTGATGAAGGACTTCATAGGTAAATTTGTGGTGGTATATCTAGATGACATTCTCATTTTTAGTAAGGATAGGGTAGATCATATTAATCATTTGCAAGATGTATTACAAAGATTGTATGATGAAAATCTAACCATGAACTTGGATAAGTGTGAGTTTATTAAGAAGGAGTTGGTTTACCTTGGGTTTGTGTTGTCTCAAGGAAACCTCAAGATGGATCCCAGCAAGGTTGAAGCCATAGTAAATTGGCCATAGTAAAGCTCAGTACTACAGGAAGTTCATTAGGCAATTCAGTGCTATATGTGCACCAATGTTAGACACCATTAGAGGTGGAATGAAGAAGAAAACAAAGGTTTTGAAACCTTAGATAGCTACTCAACTGGTGCTAGTGTTGCCAAGTTTTGAGAAACTTTTCATTATGGAATGTGATGCAAGCAATGTTGCAGTAGGTGTTGTCCTAAGCCAAGAAGAAAGACCAGTAGCTTTCCATAGTGAGAAGCTAAGTGATGCCAAGAGGAAATACTTCTTTTACGACCTTGAGTTATATGCTTTAGTGCAGGCTTTTGAGGAAGTGGAGATACTATCTCCTCCCTAAGGAATTTGTACTGTATACGGACAACCAAGCATTGAGTTTCCTAAACTCACAAGACAAACTCAGTCATAAGTACATGAAATGGGTGGAGTACATGTAGGCCTATACATTCACCACTAAGCATGAGAAAGGGTAGCTAAACCAAGTAGCTGATGCATTAAGTAGAAGACTTTTGACAGTCCAAGAAATCCAATTGAGAAGCATAGGTGTTGATAGTTTTAAAGGCTTATACCTGGAGGATGAAGACTTCTCAAATGCCTACAAGGTGTGTAAGGATTATCAAAATCACTTCTATACTGAGTATTTTGATTTTACTTTGCAAAATGGGCTATTGTTTAAAGGTGGGCAGGTTTGTGTGCCTAGAGGCTCAATGAGAGAAAACCTTATATAAGAGAAGCATAATGGTAGCCTTAGTGGACATTTTGGATTCAATAAGACTCAAGAGTTGGTTCAAAGGTACTATTATTGGCCAAGGATGAATCAATATGTGAAGAAGTATGTGGAGACTTGCATAGTTTGCCAAAAGGCCAAAGGTACTTCTACAAATGCCGGTTTATGCCAACCTCTTCCCATACCAAATAGACCTTGGGAATGCATTAGTATGGACTTTGTCGTAGGTTTACCAAGGAAAAAACAGGGATATGACAACATTGATGTCATTGTGGACAGATTTAGCAAAATGGCTCACTTTGTGCCTTGCAAGACTATTCATGATGCATGCCAAATAGCTCAATTATTCTTCATAGAGGTAGTGAGGATACATGGTTTACCCATGAGCATTGTTTCAAATAGGGACTCAAAGTTCATGAGTCATTTTTGGAAGACACTTTGGCAAAAGCTTGGCACCAACCTCTCTTTTGGATCAACCTACCATCCTCAAACAGATGGGCAGACTGAAGTTGTGAATAGAAGCTTGGGAAACTTATTAAGGTTCCTTACTAAGGAATATGGTCAGACATGGGATCAAGTAATCTCACAAGTTGAATATGCATATAATGACACCATAAATAGGACAACCGGCAAGAGTCCATTTGAAGTGGTCTATGGTGTGCACCCAAGAGGTATTTTGGAGTTGAGAGACTTAGGTAATGCAACAACAAGAAGTGGATATGTAGAAGACTTTTCTCAATAAATGAAGGAGGTCCATGAATCACTCAAGCAAGCATTGATGGAGAACACAAGCAAACTCAAGCAAAAAGTTGATGAAAAGATGAAAAACCTACAATTTCAAGCGGGAGATCATGTCATGGTGCACCTAAACAAAGAAAGGCTATAGCAAGGAGTGCCCAACAAGTTGTAAATGAGAAGGATAGGTCCATGTGCCATTCTAGCCATGTATGGAGAAAATGCATACAAGGTGGATCTACCTAGTGACATAGGATTATCACTGGTTTTCAACATAGAAGACTTAATTTACTACAAGGGACCAATTGAAGGTTCAGATTGCAGTCACTCAAAGGTATCAAATGATGTGAACAACCTTTAGTTACCAGCCAAACCAAATCCAATGGCTGAGAAGGTGTTGAGTTCAAGGATTGCCAAGAAGGCAAGGCATCAAGCCTATTTGGAGCACCTAATCAAATGGTAGGGTATGGATGATGTTGAAGCTACATGGGTGCCTGAGACAAAATTTAAGAAGCTTGGAATTGATCAGAATCTGATTCCCAAGGAGGTGACATGATTTTCTTTTGTTTTGGAGAATGGTGCAGGAGCACCTAGGACCTAGGCTATCTAGTTTCCACAATTTTGGCTTGTACTGACCCTAGCCAATTCAGTAGTGAATAAGGACTCTAGGAGGGTCCAAGATTTATTTTTTTGAGTCAATGTAGGCCTAGGTTGAGTTCATTCTTCTTAGGTTTGCATTTTTTTGTAAATAGTAGATTTGAGTAGGTATTTGACCTTCTTGATGGTCAAAAGTGTCAAAAATTAGTATAGGCATTAGGGAGGGTTAAATTAGTCTTAGGAATGTTTTAAAAGTCATGTGTGATGACTTAGAATAGGTCCCAAAGGTTGGGAAGACCAAGAAGTGGAAAAGTGCAAAGTTGCAAAAAGTTGTCATGACAACTTTTGTCCAAAAATTGGTTAGCGATGGAGTTAGGGATTTTCCTATGCCCTAAGATGACTCCACACATGGGAAAAATATAAGTACCATCTCTTTCACTATTACCAAGGTTGGAAAATGTGTTATGTAAGTTCCACAATCTGAAACTACTTATTTTAAGACTAGTTGGCAATATTTTGGCTTGTTTTTACTCATTTTGTAATTGAAAATGGATTGAATCCATTGATCCAGTAATGGATTGAGTCTCTCTAGTGTGTTACAATATTTTTGGTTCAATTTCAAGTTTGGTAGATAGTTTTCATTAGTTTTTTCTTGCTTTGGTTTGCAAACAGCTAGTTTTGGCTTGTATATAGCAATTTTATGTAAAAATGGATGCCCCATGAAGTCCACACGTGTCGTCATCACTGCTTGTTGGGACATGAAGGGAAACCAATTTTAAAGTGTATATATTCAGGGACAAGTGTTGGAGATGAGTTTCAATATGACTATCACCTTATTCTAGGTGAGTCCAGGAGCAACCCGATTAGAGGAAATAAGGTGAAATTGAAGAGCTAAGTGCAGGGGTGAATGCCAAATAACCATCTAAGATTTTGGAGGGGTCCATGGAGTTGTGAAAAAGTTTCCAATACAAGGATAAGCCTTGATAAGGTCATTTAATTCCCAAACACCAACTTGACTAGTCACTGCCGGCTAGAAGGCCTAGAAACCCTTCAAAACCCTCATTTTGGGGTTAGCATGTTGTACGGTGAAACAAGAAGCCAAAAACAAAACAAAAAACTTGAGGTTAGGTAAATAATTGAAGAAAAACCAAACTTTTTAGGGGGTCTTTTGTACTATTTTCCTTCAAGCCCTAGAAAACCAGATTTTTGAGGCCTAATTGGGGCTCATTCCTTGTAGCCCTTTTCTAGGCAAGATTTTGAAATCGGTAAGAAACCTAATGATTGCAAACCTCAAATGGACCCTAAATGCATTCAAAACATTTTAGTAGCCACCTCCACACCTATGCATCATCTCACAATAGTAGGAGGTTGATTTGACAAGTTGAAGCCAAGAAGCCATAATTGAGCACCCGGGAAGCACTGTGAATTGGTAGGGTTCCTAGCCAAAACACTTGAAGAAAACAAATTGGAATGGTCAAGAATCAAGCCCTAGAAGAGACTAATAAGGACTTGGAGATCTAGAGAGAAACTAGGTCTTGTGAGTTGGTGGAACTAATCAACACCAACTAGGTGAAGTGTTAAGCAAACTAGGTGACCCCATTCACTTGCACCCTCATGTTTACGTATATATGCCTTCAGCACAAATATTTACAAATGTTAGTTATTATTCTGTATTATAATCCATACTTGAAATAATGTTTGTGGTCTCATAGCAATAGTGTGATGGTATGATGAAAGAATAAGTATCATGTTAACTACTGAGAGGGGAGGTGAATAAGTAGATAGAAAAACTAATACTAACTTGACCAATCTTAAAATCAGTCTCTCAAAGTATACTATCAATGTAATATCACTATCCAGATAAAAACTCATAAGATAAACCGGTTGATTGTTACAACAAATTAACAGTAAACAACTTCAAACTCATAAACATCCAAATTATTTTTCATATGTGAGTAAAAATTCATTTCCCAATGCTTCCGATTATCATGACTTATCAAAGTAGTTAAGTAGTTAAGAAAATCAGCCATAAGAACATAACCACAAAAACATTCACCACTTCACACAATATTTTTTTATGTGGAAACTCAAATGGGAAAAACCATAGTGAGATGAGACTCACAACATAACTATCTAAACTCATCTGAACTTCGCCCAATTAGGAGCCTAGCTTGTTAAAGCTTTACAAAAGTCCTATTAAGAATAGATCTTGTTAGGGACCACCCAGTTAAGGGATTGACTAAAATTCCCTGTTAGAAGCAATACCCTATAAGGAGGTAACTCGATAGAGGATTTGAATATCCAAGCTAATGGATCACCTTGTTAGAGGATTTCAATAGCACCAAGCTTGTTAGAGCTTACCTAGTTAGGGGATTTCAATTATGTTGTAATTGTTAGAAAACAACAGGAGTTTGCTGATCTATTTGAATAGCACTACACTTGCTTGATCAGATCCTTTTCATGCTCCTACCTACCTTTACTCAAACTGCAGATACATCATCTAGTTCGGCAACCACACACTCAACTGATCTTTGCCAACACTGAAACTAAACAACTCATCGACCTTATAAACAAATAAATTAAGTCGGTAATACAACAAAAACCTAATTTTCATATAGATTACAAACAAGTTAGTTCAAGTATGACCATTAGATTACATAGTAATCTATGCACATCAATCAAGAAAACCTCAATCGCTCCTTGATCACCACTTCATCGAACTTAGTAGCTCATCACAGGCTTTGCATTATATGCAGTATACCTGCTCATTCCCTAGACAAAACCTACTACATCAACATGCCAAAATCATTTGAAATTGTCTTCATACAATAATCATATGTGTCATAATAATTACCGCTCATCATCAGACTATAAACCAATATAACCAATTTACCAAACTTAATCAGTTAGGGTTTATCAAAACAACAGGTAGGGTTTACCGGTTACTAGTTCAACTCTCTAGTACATATCAATATCGGCTCACTCCACAAACTTACATACTAGTTACAGATTCCTTCACTTATCTCTTCCTACCGGTTAGAAAACAATATTACAACAATATCAACAATATCATTACTGGTTAATTGACATCAATGACAACATAATATATCATTAATGCAATCTTCATGCAAATGACAACAATCTCCCCCTTTGACATTGATGGCAATACAAATATCAATACCATTAATTGTTGTTGTGATTGTGAATAGGAATCTTGGTTTATATTACCAAGTATTCATCGTGCTCTCCATGTCTTCATCTTGTCACTGGTTCTTCTCCCCGTAATCACATATTTCTTCTCCCCCATTGTCAACAATACCAAAGTGAAAGTAAAACATGAAATGCCAAATTTCACTATGTAGCATCAACAACCTCCAACTTGATGCTCCCCCTATGGAATAACTTCAACTTCTAAACCAATCCTTCTATAAAATTCTAGAAGTAGCTCTAGGAATGATGCAATCTACATCATGCTCAACTGACCTCATGAAGGGCTAAAACCCCTAGCTGACTTCTAAGATACTGAAAAGTAGTCTTAGGTAGAGGTTTAGTAAAGATATGTACAAGTTGCACCTTGGTAGAAACATGCTCCAAGATCACATCTTTACTCTGCACTTTTCCCTTAATAAATGATACTTCAATTCAATAGGCTTGGTTTGTGCATGCAAAATAGGGTTCTTGGAAATATTTATGGCACTTGTATTATCACATATAACCTTTATAGGTTTTGAAATATTCAGCTTAAAACATTCCAAAATGTGCCTCATCTAGATAGCCTGAGTACAATTCATGAAAGCTGTAACATACTCAGCTTTAGCAATAGATTGTGAAGTATAACTCTTCTTTTTACTACACCATGTAACAAGTCTTCCTCCAAGAAAAATGCTCCATCGGTTGTTCTTTTCCTATCATCAACATTTCCTGCCCAATCTGCATCTATGTACACCTTCAAGTCAAAGTTTCCTCCATATGAATACCATAATTCATAGTCAATAGTACCTTTCAAATATCAAAAGATCCTCTTGGTTGGTATCAAATGTGTTTCCTTATGATTCTTCTGGAATCTAGCAACTATGCCAATTGCATGAGCTATATCCGGTCTGTTGTGAAAAACATAGTGCAATTTTCCAATCATTTACCTATATTCCTACTTATCAATAGACGTGGATTCATCTTCCTTAGACAACTTACAACTTGTAACCATTGGTGTCCCAATTTGTTTAGTCATTCATGCCAAATGTTTTCAAGACCTCTTTCACATACTTAGACTATGTGATGAAAATACCATTCTTCATTTGCCTCATTTGCAACCCTATGAAAAAATTTATTTCTCCCACTAGAGACATTTCAAACTCATTTTTCATTTCATCTGCAAAATCATTGCTCATTTCATCATTACCTCTAAATATGATATCATCTACAAATACTTCGCTGAATAGTATTTTATCTGCTTCAGATTTGAGGTATATGTTGCTATCTTCATTGGTTCTCAAAAAGCCTATCTTCATCATATTTGTATGAAGCCTTTCATACCATGCTCTCAGTGCTTGCTTTAATCCATATAAATCCTTATGTAATTTGCATACCATGTCTTTCTCATCAGTCAAAGAAAAACCATCTGGTTGCTCAATGTATACTTCTTCTTCTAGCACTCCATTCAAAAATGTTGACTTGGCAGCCATCTGGTATACCTTGAATTTCTTATGTGCTGAAAATGCAAGTAAAGTTCTAACACCTTCTAATCTTGCAACTGGTGCAAAATTTTCACCATAATCTTCTCCTTCCTCTTGTGCATAACCTTTGCAAACAAATGTAGCTTTGTTGTGAACTACAACACCATCTTCATTCAACTTGTTCCTGAATACCCACTTAGTACCTATTACATTTTTATTTTTTCGGTCGGGGTACTAGGGTCCATGTGTTATTCTTCTCAATTTGATCTAATTCCTCCTTCATAGCTTTAACCCGATGATCTAAGTTCTTGGTTCAATAATGGAGATCATGCAGGAATTCTCTCTGATTCTTCTTCTGGTTAGTACTCCAGCAATCTTATTCCCAATAATCTATTCAGGATTGTGATCGAGTCTCACATATCTTGGAATAACATGATCATTATCTTCAGGTTCAGCTTCTTCATTATAATCATATTCTTTTGAATTTATCTATTCCAGTTGAACTCGTACATCAGTATTTACTTTACCTATTGCAAATTTCACAGTTTCTGGTTCCATAAACAAAATGGCTGCAACTCAGATAGCATAGACTGGTAGCAGGGTTCATCAGTACCTTATTGATCACTATGGCATCTTCCAATTTACCTCCTGCACTCTTAATTTCATTGACTCTCTTTTTTCCTTTGACCACACTGTTGGATATTCTCACCTTCAGCCATTTGAGTGTCATCAAACTTTCATCTTAGACTCTCTTCTTTAGCAATCTTAACATGTTCATCATTTATATAAATCTCTTCAAAAAATTTACATATCTCATATGCAGTCTCTAGACCGTGAACATATACATATTTTGCATCAGACAAAGAACTGATAATGGCCTATAATGCTTGATGTTTTTCTTGTTGCTCTTTCTTTTGATCATCAGTTGTAATCCTAGTAAGTGCAACATATCGAGTATTAACATGTTCCTAGTATTGGCTTCCCAGACTCTTGATATAAATTTTTATTTTATCACTCCATATCCTATAGTTCTCTCTATTAAACTTTGGACCTTCCTTCTTCATCAAGATCTGCAAGTTCTTAACCTCAAGTTGTTAGGCTTAGACCTTAGAGGACCTGATATTCTTTGATACCAATTGATGGTATAATGAAATAATAAGTATCCGTTCAACTATTGAGAGGGGGGGGTGAATCAGTAGATAGAAAAACTAATACTAACTTCACCAATCTCAAAATCAATCTCTCAAAGTAAACTATCAATGTAATATCACTATCAAGATAAAAACTCATAAGATAAATCGGTTGACTGTTACAACAAATTAATAGTAAACAACTTCAAACTCATAAACATCCAAATGCTTTTTGATATGTCAGTAATAATTCATTTCTCAATGCTTCTATCTATAATGACTTATCAAAGTAGTTAAGTAGTTAAGTAAATCAACCATAAGAACCTAACCACAAAAACATTCACCACTTGACATAATATTTTTTGACGTGGAAACCCAAATGGGAAAAACCACGGTGAGATGAGACTCACAAGATAACTATCTAAACTCTTCTAAAGTTCGCCCTGTAAGGGCCTAGCTTGTTAAGTCCTTTTAAGAACAGATCCTGTTAGGGACCACCTAGTTAAGGGATTCACTATAATGCCTTGTTAGAAGAAATACCCTATAAGGAGTAACCTTGATAAAGGATTTGAAAATCCAAGCTAATGGATCACCTTGTTAGAGGATTTCAATAGCACCAAGCTTGTTAGAGATTACCCGGTTACGGGATTTCAATTCTATTGTAATTGTTAGAAAACAACAGGAGTTTGCTGAGCTATTTGAATAGCACTACACTTGCTTGATCAGATCCTTTTCATGCTGCTATCTTCCTTTACTCAAACTGCAGATACATCATCCGGTTCGGCAACCACACACTCAACTGATCTTTGCCAACATTGAAACTAAATAACTCATTGACGTTATAAAAAAATCAATTAGATTGGTAACACAACAAAAGTCTAATTCTCGTAGAGATTACAAGCAAGTTGGTTCAAGTATGACAATTAGATTACATAGCAATCTTTACACATCAATCAAGAAAACCTCAACTGCTCCTTGATCGCTGCTTCATAAAACTTAGTAGCTCATCACATGCTTTGCATTATATGCAGTATACTAGCTCATTCCATAGACAAAACCCATTACATCAACGCACCAAAATCACTTGAAATTGTCTTCATACAATAACCATATGTGTCATAATCATTACCACTCATCATCAAATTATAAAGTAATATAACCAATTTACCAAACCTAATCGATTAGGGTTTATCAAAACAACAGGTAGGGTTTACCGGTTACCAGTTCAACTCTCCAGTACATAGCAATATCCGTTCACTCCAAAAACTTACATACCAATTACAGTTTCCTTTACTTATCTCTTCCTACCGGTTACAAAACAATGTTACAACAATATCAACAATATCATTACCAGTTAATTGACATCAATGACAACATAACATATCATTAATGCAATCTTCATGCAAATGCCAACAATCTCCCCCCTTTGGCATTGATGGAAATACAAATATTAATACCATTCATTGTTGTTGTGATTGTGAATAGGACTTTTGGTTTACATTACCAAGTATCCACCATGCTCTCTATGTCTTCAGCTTGTCACTAGTTCTTCTCCCCATAATCACATATTTCTTCTCCCCCTTTAACAACAATGCCAAATTGAAATTAAAACATGTAATGTCAAATTTCACTATGTAGCATCAACAACGTGCAACTTGATGCTCCCCCTATGGAATAACTTCAACTTCTTCACCAATCCTTTTTTAAAATTTTGCAAGTAGCTCTGGGACTAATGTAATCTACATCATGCTCAACTGATCTCATGAAGGGGTACAACCCCTAGCTAACTTCTAAGATACTTGAAAAGTAGTCTTAGGCAGAGGTTTATTAAAGATATCTGCGAGCTGCTCCTTGGTAGAAACATGCTCCAAGATCACATATTTATTTTGCACTTTTTACCTTAATAAATGATACTTCAATTTAATATGCTTTGTTCATGCGTGCAAAATAGGGTTCTTGGAAATGTTTATGGCACTTGTATTATCACATAGAACCTTTATAGGTTTTGAAATCTTCATCTTAAAACGTTCCAAAATGTGCCTCGTCTAGATAGCCTGAGTACAATTCATGAAAGCTGCAACATACTCAGCTTCAATAGTAGATTGTGAAGTATAACTCTACTTTTTACTACTCCATGTAACAAGTCTTCCTCCAAGAAAAAATGCTCCATCAGTTGTGCTTTTCCTGTCATCAACATTTCCTGCCCAATTTGCATCTATTTACACCTTCAAGTCAAAGTTTCCTGCATATGGATACCACAATCCATAGTCAATAGTACCTTTCAAATATCAAAAGATCCTCTTGGTGGGTATCAAATGTGTTTCCTTAGGATTCTTCTAGAATCTAGCAACTATGCCAATTGCATGAGCTATATTCGATCTATTGTGAACAACATAGTGCAATTTTCCAATCATTTACCTGTATTCTTTCTCATCGACAGACGTGGATTCATCTTCCTCATATAACTTACAACCTATAACCATTGCTGTCCCAATTGGTTTATAGTCACTCATGCCAAATATCTTCAAGACCTCTTTTACATACTTAGACTGTGTGATGAAAATACCATTCTTCATTTGTTTTATTTGCAACCCTATGAAAAAATTTATTTCTCCCACTAGAGACATTTCAAACTCATTGTTCATTTCATCTGCAAAATCATTGCTCATGTCATCATTACCTCCAAATATGATATCATCTATAAATACTTCGCTGACCAATATTTTATCTCCTTCAAATTTGAGATATATGTTGCTATCTTCATTGGTTCTCAAAAAGCCTATCTTCATCATATGTGTATGAATCCTTTCAAACCATGCTCTCGGTGTCTTCTTTAATCCATATAAAGCCTTATGCAATCTGCATACCATTTCTTTCTCATCAGTCAAAGAAAAACCATCTGGTTGTTCAATGTATACTTCTTCTTCTAGTATTCCATTCAAAAATGTTGACTTGCCATCCATCTAGTATACCTTGAATTGCTTATGTGCTGCAAATTCAAGTAAAGTTCTAACACCTTCCAGTCTTGCCACTAGTGCAAAAGTCTCACCATAATCTTCTCCTTCCTCTTGTGCATAACCTTTTCAAACTAACCTAGCTGTTTTGAGAACTATAACACCATCTTCATTTAACTTGTTCCTGAATACCCACTTAGTACCTATTACATTTTTATTTACCATTCGGGGTACTAGGTTCCATGTGTTGTTCTTCTCAATTTGATCTAATTCCTCCTCCATAGCTTGAACCCAATGATCATCACCAAATGCTTCCTTAGTAGTTCTTGGTTCAATAGTGGAGATCATGTAGGAATTCTCTTCGATTCTTATTCTGGCTAGTAGTCTAGCATCCTTATCCCCAATAATCTATTCAGGATTGTGATTGAGTGTCACATATCTTGGAATAACATGATCATTATCTTTAGGTTCATCTTCTTAATTATCATCATCTTCTTCTAAATTTATCTATTTCAGTTGAACTAGTACATCAGTATTTGCTTTACCGATTTCAGATTTCACAGTTTTTGGTTCCAAAAACAAAATGCAAGGATCTTCATCCTTTTTCACCAAACCAGTTTCCTCCAAGACTTCAGGATATTCATCTACTCAAACAACAATACTCTGAATAATTCTCTATGTCTAGATGTTAAAACACTTGTAGGCCTTACTCTTGGTGGAATAACCAAGAAATATGCCTTCATCACTTTTAGCTTCAAATCTTCTAATATAATCACCTTTGTTAATAAAAAATTTTCTTCCAAATGTCTTGAAATAACTAACAACGAGTGACCTTCCATACCAGTATTCATAAGGAGTCTTGTCCTTACCTCTTTTTACTAGAATCTGGTTCATAGTGTAGACAGTTGTGCTGATAGCTTCTCTCTGAAAAACTTTTTGCTACAACTCCTTGTATCAACATCATCCTAGCAGCTTCAACAACTAACCGGTTGTTTCTCTCTGCAATACCATTCTGTTGTGGTGTCCTTCGTGCAGAAAGTTGTCATTTGATACCATTTTCTTCACAATACCTAGTGAATTCCTCAAAAGTAAATTCACTGCCTTGATCTGTCCTCAGACACTTTATCTTCTTAATGCTCTCTGTCTCAGCTAAGGCCCTGAATGCCTTGAACTTACTAAAATTTTTAGTCTTATCCTTCAAGAATATGACCCACATCATCCTTGAGCAATCATAAATGAAGATATAAAATATTTGTCACCTTGAATATTTTTTGTCCTTATTGATCCACAAAGATCTGTATGAACCAAATCTAACAGAATTTTCTGTTGAAAAGGATTTTCTCTTGAAAGTTGAGGATGTCATCTTTCCCAACTAATATTCCTTACATAGAGCATTAACCATTTTGTCCAACTAAGGAAAACCTCTCATTGTCTTGGACTTGCTCACTTTAACAATGTTATCAAAGTTTATATGACAAAATATCCTATGCCAAATCCAATTATCATCTATGTTTGCAATTAAATAGTTTCTGACTTTAGGATTGAGGTGAAACGGGTTACCTTTAGTTTTCTTCTCAGTTGCAATCAGTTCACCTTTGCTGCCATAGATTTTGCACATACCATTTTTAAACTCCAATGGGTATCCTCTATCATTGAGTTGTGCCACACTCAAAAGATTTTTCTTTAAACCTTCAACCAAGTAGACATCATCTACACTTCTCTTTCCATTAAGAGAAATAGATCCCTTTCCTTCAACCATGCAGGGTGAGTCATTACCAAATCTTACAACTTTGCCATCAAATTCCTTCAAAGAAAGAAATTTTCTCTGATCACCAGTCATGTGATATGAACAACCACTATCAAAGATCCAATCATCAGAGTTATCCATACTGGATACTAATGTCTTCTGGTCTTATATTTCTTCTTTAATGGCTACAAACACAATATCTTCATTAGCATCACCATCAGATTCCTCACCAGTGATACCACCATCAACAACAATAAGACAATATATTTAGCCTTTACCCTTATACTTCTTGAATTTCTCTCGTTTGTGCTCATTATCACCATTAGGATAGTTAGTAGCTATGTGCCCAATCTTGTTGCATGCAAAAGATTTCAAAGATAATTTACCTCTATATTTACCAGTTCCTCTGGGAAACCACTTGGCCAACAATGCTTCAAGCTCAACTAAATTGTCTTCATCATCAGCTTCTCTACTAGATCTAGATTCATGACTTTGACTAGCATCTCTACTTTTTCTCATAGATGCGTTAGAAACTAAAGCTCTAAATGTAGACTCAGATTTATGTACACTACAATCATAACCATTTAATTCAAAAGCATTAAGCTTTCCAATGATGGAGTCAAGGGTTACCTTAGTTTTGTCAATAGACTTTATCTCCTGAATGGCTGCAACTCAGATAGCATAGACCAATAGCAAGGTTCTCAATACCTTACTGAACACTATGGAATCTTCCACTTTACCTCCTGCACTCTTAATTTCATTGACTATCTCTTTTATCCTTTGACCATACTGTTGGATATTCTTACCTTCAGCCATCCGCATGTCATCAAACTTTCCTCTTAGACTCTCTTCTTTAGAAATCTTAACATGTTCATCATTTCTATAAATCTCTTCAAGTTTTTTACATATCTCATATGGAGTATCTATACCATGAACAACTACATATTCTGCATCTTGTGCTTTGCTGATTTCTTTGTCTAGGTCTTCTGTCAAAATATTTGTTTTACAAGTATCTTTATACAGTTTCTTGAAATCCAAAATTGTCTCTCCTAGTTCTGGTAATAAGGTGTCGATTTTCTCCTTATTCTTCTTCACTATTTCCTCAAAGAGTTTAAATTTTTCTTTAATCATTCTCTCTTTAAGTGTCTCCTCATTTATTTGATTAATTGTCAAAATGTTGCCAGTGATGAATTTAGACAATGTCTCTAGTTGTCTTAAAGAATCTTTGTTATCTACAATGCACTTTGGTGCTATCAATCTAAGAATAGGAATTGTGTCATCAATAGCCTTATAGGCTTGAGCATTACACTTTGTGATCTTCTTTATTGAATCCAGTAAGACCTCTGTCACATTTCTAGGCTGATATTTTGTCATTGAAGTACCAGATGTCTACCCAACTATTTTCACAATTTCCATGCTACCAGTTGTAGTAATAACCTTGCTTGTTTCGACCTCTAGTGGGTCAGTCTGTGTTTGCATTTCTATTAGAAAAGGTTTAGGCTTTTCAGTTTTTGTCAGTGGCATTATCTCGGTCTGAACCTATGTCTCAACCTGTTTCTGTTCTGGTTTCTCCATCTATGTCTTAGAAGGTTTCTCTAAGCTCTCAACTGCCAGTTTCTCATATGTAGTCTCTGTATGCACTTCTGGTTTCTCAGTTTGTACCTCTGCACTATCTATTGCCGGTTCTCCAAATTGTTTTCCAGTTTTATCTACCGGTTCTTCTAATGGTTTACCAGTGGTTTCCTCTATCAGTTGCTCTATCTGAATAGGTTTTTCTATGTTTATATTTATAGTATCATTGACCTCAACCTCAGCATCTACAGTCAGTGACTCAGTATTCACATCTTTCTTCTTATCCTCAATGGTCTCTTTGTCTACCAAAATATTCACCTCTCGGGTGTCTATATTCATAATGTATAGTATCTCTGACTTAGGATTTGTATCCTCTAGAGGAGTCTCTATACTCTCTGTGACCAGTTGACTATCAGTAGTATGTGACGGTGGAGTATCAGAAAGAGGTGGGGGTACATTATCAGTTATTTTAAGACTTGGAGGACCACCTAACTTACCTTTCCCCTTATCCTTGTCCTTTTGGTATACCCTAATGGTCTTAGGTCTTCTGAGTTCTTCCTGTTTCTCTTTTTCTACAAAGAATATGTCACATTAATCTATTGTTTCTTCAGAGACTTTATTCACTCTACCTACCATCAGTTCTACATGCCTGTGAGCGGTTGAAAACACTATCCGGTTAGCCTCACTGATTAATTGGTCTATTTCATCAGGTGAGTTAACTAGATGCACTACAAGTAATTTTTCAATTTTTATTTTCTTATCCAGCTCAACAATGGCTACCCTTATGGCTTTTAGTCTTCTATACAACTCATTGGGTATCTCATCAACAATTTCCATCTAAAATTTCTTGTAAATATCTAAGTGTAAAATTACACTATTTTCAATGCTCTCTCTGTCATCAGCGGAAAGTGTGTTGTCCAGTTTGCTAATGTTTTTCAACTTTCCATCCTCTGTTATTTCACTAAGAAGTTTATCTAGTGGAGCAATATCTTGTTTTATCTTCTTCTTCTTTGGAGTCATTTTCTTAATAGGAGGCCTAACTACCTATTGCTTTTGTTTGGTTTTCTTGGGTGTAGGTGAGGGTTCCGGTGAGGGTTTTCTTTTTCTTTCTACCCTTTTGAATACTGCTAGTATATCACTCTCAGACAAAGTTCCAACCAGTGAAAGATGAGCTTCTGGTTGAAGTCCTTTCAACTCACTTTCGTTTATACCAGTTTGCTTCAATACATCTTCCTTAATTGCCTTTGCTTGTCTAGTGCCTTTTCTCACTGTTTGTTCAACTTTCTTAACTCTTTTCCTAGATTGAATTCCACTCTCAATTATTTCTGCATTTCCAAAGACTTTTTCATAGGGTTCCTTTGGTGCTTCAAGGAGGAATTTTGCATAAGTTTCTATGATGTTGTCAACTGTTTCATACCCCATTTCAGTTACCCAGATAGTTCTAGGGACAACTACCTCCATCCAGATTTCATCTTTCTTGATTACAAAACATATTTTCTTCTGATATTTGTCCACAATTGCCCATGACAATCTTATTCTAGTTTTCATTCGAGCCTTCAATTCTTGAAAATGTTCATTTATGTTTTTCTCTCTGTCTTCTCCCATGTTGTTCAGTAAATCCAATAGTTGCTTTCCTACTGGTATAACAAAGCCAAAATCTCTCCTACCAATACCAGGTACTTGCTTAGCAATGTACAACATTAAGCATACAAGCAAATTTCTAAATCTAAAGGTTCCTTTCTTATCTCCTTTAATCTTCTTTAGATTGTCTATCAATTCATCTTTGATCCATTCACACATATCTATTCTAGCATTATCATTTGCCATGTCATATGCACTTTTGATACATAGGCTAGAAACTAAGTTCAACCTATTTGCATGTGTAGCCTTGTAGCCTAAAATCATACTAACAAATCTAACATTGATGTCCTTCACATCATTTACCCTTAGGGATCTTTTGTCAAAGGTTGCGTCGGTTAGTTTCATCATTGTGTCATTTGAGACCTTTTTTGTTCTGTCAGGCCTGCTACCAGTGGAAGGTAACCCTGTTACTGCCTTAACTACTTCTTTGGTGATCTCATGGATAGAATCCAATCAAAAGAATTTTCCATGGACTTTTCTTAGAACTATTCTTATTACATCTTCAGGAAAATCAGGAAAGCTAAGAATATCCACAAAGCCTAGGGTTTCTACTATCTTGTGTTTCGGCTTGACATTACCATCTACATCACAAATCATAGTCCTATACATGTTCTTGATCTCATCATCACCTAATTCCTCTATATGACGATCTTCAGCATAGACTACTCCCTTAGGTATTTTAGAGAATGCACCTATGGTATCTTCTTTCTTCACAATTTTGCGGACAAGCTTGAATACGGGTCTAGAGCACTTAATAACCTCAATCATAGTAGGGTTTGCAATAAATTCAAGAGTAGAGGAGGATGCCATGATTATAAATACCTCAATCTGCCTTAGGGATGAGTGCTTGGATGAACTACTTCACTTTTTTGCTAAGGATGCCTTTGCTCAGGAATTTTTCCACTCTCAAAGATTTGAATGCTTGATGAATGAAAAAGGAGCCAAAACACTTGCTTTATAATATTATTTTCTCCAACTACCGCATTTAATGATTGCCGATTAAGTCATAACTTAACTCATCTAACAATATAGACATAATTCAACTTATTACCATCAACCGAGGGTATAATAACATGTTTTTTCAATCTATTGCTAAACCCCCAAAGGGTTTTCCTTCAGTTAGATGAGGAGTCTCTTGTCGGTGGAGTGTTACTCTGTTCTATTGGTGGAGGGGTATTCCCATCAACATTCTGATCTGACTTTCTAATCCATTGTTTTGAGAATTCTTTCTTTACCTCTTCAACCTTTTCTTTACCTTTCAAGCTAGGACCTTTATTATTTGCCAGTGATGCCTTACTTCTACAAAATTTTGCAATATGTCCAATTTTGTTACAAGCATAACAAGTCACATTATTTTTCTAAATAGATTTCCCATATCCTATGCCCGTTTTTGTTCTGCATTGATTAGATAAGTGTCCAAATCTTCCACAAACATAACATCTTACATACATTCTGCAATTTTCTGAATTATGACCAATTTTGTTGCACTTAGAACATTGACCAGTGGGTTTATTAGTGTTCTGATAGTTTCTAGATCTACACTGATTTTCTTTATGACCATACTTGTTACAGTTAAAGCATTTCCCATTAAATTTGTAAGCATTAGGTTGTCTTACTAGTTTACTATGATCATGATTGTTTGTAGTACCGGAGCTTTCGCCAACTTCAAAGCCAAGGCCATTTGTTTCACCATTTGGTTTCTGGTTCTTTAGCATGTCATTAAGTTCTTCTTAGCTTTTCTTGAATTTCTCCTTGTGTTGATTTGCAGCAGCCAGTTCTCTCTCCAAGATTCATTTTTGTCTCATGAGTTCATTTGTGTCATTTTGTGTATGCATCAAATCTATCTTCAACCTATCATTTTCATGACTAAGTCTTGTGTTATAATTTCCAGCATCATTTAGTCTTCTAACCAAGTCATATTCATTCTTCTTTCTATCTTCAATTTCTTTACAAAATCTCATAGTCATATCTTGCATCTCATTCTTCATTGTATTGTTTTCTTGTCTCAGTTTGTTCACTAGATCATTAAGAGTTTCTTTATCATCATTATCATTCTGCATCTTTTCACAAAGTTCTCTTCTCTTATTCCTTGCAATAGTAATATTTTCTTGAAGTCCTTGAATAATATCCTGTGTAGCCTTCAGATCATCTTCAAGTTTGATATTTTTCATCTTTTCCGTGTCATAGTCTGAAAGAGTTGTTTCCAATTGCTTCCTTAGGTTTTCCATCTCTACCGATGTCAAGATCTTCCTCAAGATGTTAGGCTTTTGAAAATAGAGGACTAGGCTCTAATACCAATTGTTAGGATTCCCAAAGATACTAAGAGGAGGGGGTGAATCAGTATCTGATCGGTAAAATAATTTACTTAACTTATAACATGAAAAGCATATTAAAACTGTGTACTGATAAACCAGAAATAATGTGGTAAATAAGAACAACAACCACAACATGAAAAGCACACCATAACACAGTATTTTTGATGAGGAAACCTGGTGTGGGAAAAACCTTGGTGGGATTTGTGACCCACAATATTCGCTTACTGGCCAATAAGGGAATATTACTGTTTACAATAGGGGCCTGCACATGCAGGAAGGCCAAGTGCCTAGAGCTCACTGCTCAGTTACAAAAGAAGTCACACTAACTTACAAAAATGGATTATACAAATCTAATATTTTGTACTACTTCAGATCAGCATCTGCTATGCCAAATTCAGTACCAGTTTATGCTCTGCAATATACATAAACCTTTATCCCAATAATTCGCACATTAGGTTTGCTATTATCTTCGTATTACACACACTAAATGATCTACAATGATATCATACTTATATGAGTCATATTACAATCCACCAAGTCGGCTTACAAAAGATTTTACAATTAATTAAAAAATATAAATACACAAAATTCATGTCGGCCAGGGTGCCGGTAATCTTCCTTTTTGGTGTCGGTGTTCTGTATGCCGGTGTTGGTGCCTATATTTGTCTGTCAGTATCACATGATTGCAAGGTTTCCATCAATGACAATACCTTCAATCACCTAAAATTTTTCATTGGAGTGTGCATTTGCCAACACTATTGAGAGGTGGGAGGGGTGAATCAGTAGATAGAAAAATTGATACTAACTTCACCAATATCAAAATCAATCTCTCAAAAAAAACTATCAATTTAATATCACTGTCAAGATAAAAACTCATATGATAAACTAGTTGTCTTTTACAACAAATTAACAGTAAACAACTTCAAACTCATAAACATCCAAATTCTTTTTCATATGTCAGTAAAACTTCATTTCTCAATGCTTCCGGTTATCATGACTTATCAAAGTAGTTAAACAAATCAACCATAATAACATAACCACAAAAACATTCATGACGAAACAATATTTTTTGATGTGGAAACCCAAATGAGGAAAACCACAATGAGAGAAGCCTAGCCTGTTAAAACTTTACAAAAGTCTTGTTAAGAACAGATCCTATTAGGGACCACCTGGTTAAGGGATTGACTACAACACCTTGTTAGAAGCAATACCCTGTAAGGAGTAACCTCGGTAGAGAAATTGAAAATCCAAGCTAATGGATCACCTTGTTAGAGGATTTCAATAGCACCAAGCTTGTTAGAGCTTACCTAGTTACGGGATTTCAATTTTTTTGTAATTGTTAGAAAACAATAGGAGTTTGCTGATTTGTTTGAATAGCACTACACTTGCTTGATCATATCCTTTTCATGCTCCCATCCACCTTTACTCAAACTACAAATACATCATCTGGTTCAGAAACCACACACTCAATTGATCTTTGCCAACACTGAAACTAAACAACTCATCAAACTTACAAACAAATCAATTAGGTCGGTAAAAAAACAAACATATAATTCTCATAGAGATTACAAACAAGTTGGTCCAAGTATGACAATTAGATTACATAGCAATCTTTGCACATCAATCAAGAAAACCTCAACCGCTCCTTGATCACCACTTCAACGAACTTAGTGGCTCATCACATCCTTTGCATTATATGTAGTATACTTGCTCATTCACTAGACAAAACCTATTACATCAACGCACCAAAATCACTTGAAATTGTCTTCATAAAATAATCATATGTGTCATAATCATTACCGCTCATCATCAGATTATAAACCAATTTACCAAACTTAATCGGTTAAGGTTTATCAAAACAATAGGTAGGGTTTACCTATTACCAGTTCAACTCTCCAAGACATAGCAATATTGGTTCACTCCCACAAACTTACATATCAGTTATAGTTTCCTTCACTTATCTCTTCCTACCGGTTACAAAACAACTTAATAATAATATCAAAAATATCATTACGAGTTAATTGACATCAATGACAACATAAGATATCATTAATGCAATCTTCATGCAACTTCCAACAATCTCCCTCTTTGGCATTGATGGAAATACAAATATCAATACCATTGATTGTTGTTGTGATTGTGAATAGGAATCATGGTTTACATTACCAGGTATTCACCATGCTCTCCATGTCTTCATCTTGTCACTGGTTCTTCTCCCCATAATCACATATTTCTTCTCCCCCTTTGACAGTAATGCCAAATTGAAAGTAAAACATGTAATGTCAAATTTCACTGTGTAGCATCAACAACCTATAACTTGATGCTCCCCCCATGGAATAACTTCAACTTCTACACCAATCCTTTTGTAAAATTCTACAAGTAGCTCTGGGACTAGTTTAATCTACATCATGCTCAACTAACCTCGTGAAG
This sequence comes from Cryptomeria japonica, assembly GCF_030272615.1. Lineage (NCBI taxonomy): Eukaryota > Viridiplantae > Streptophyta > Pinopsida > Cupressales > Cupressaceae > Cryptomeria > Cryptomeria japonica. The sequence goes on from NC_081408.1 coordinate 704,698,663, forward strand.
GGGTACAACCCCTAGTTGACTTCTAAGATATTGAAAAGTAGTCTTAGGTAGAGGTTTAGTAAATATATCTGCAAGGTTCTCCTTGGTAGAAACATGGTCCAAGATCACATCTTTACTCTGCACATTTTCTCTTAAGAAATTATACTTCAATTCAATATGCTTGGTTCGTGCATGCAAAACATGGTTCTTGGAAATATTTATGGCACTTGTATTATCACATAAAACCATTATACATTCTGAAATCTTCATCTTAAAACCTTAAAAAATGTGCCTCATCTAGATAGCCTAAGTACAATTCATGAAAGCTTCAATATACTAAGCTTCAGCAGTAGATTGTGAAGTATAACTCTGCTTTTTACTATTCCATGTAACAAGTCTTCCTCCAAGAAAAAATTCTCCATCGGTTGTTCTTTTCCTATCATCAACATTTCCTACCCAATCTGCATCTATGTACACCTTCAATTCAAAGTTTCCTCCATATGGATACCATAATCCATAGTCAACAATACCTTTCAAATATCAAAAGAGCCTCTTGGTTGGTATCAAATGTGTTTCCTTAGGATTCTTCTAGAATCTAGCAACTATGTCAATTGCATGAGCTATATCTGGTCTGTTGTGAACAACATAGTGTAATTTTCTAATCATTGACCTGTAGTCCTTCTCATCAACAGACATGGATTCATCTTCCTTAGACAACTTACAACCTGTAACCATTGGTGTCCCAATTCATTTATATTCACACATGCCAAATGTTTTCAAGACTGCTTTCACATACTTAGACCATGTGATGAAAATACTATTCTTCATTTGTTGTATTTGCAACCCAATGAAAATTTTTATTTCTCCCACTAGAGACATTTCAAACTCATTTTTCATTTCATCTGTAAAATCATTGCTCATTTCATCATTACCTCCAAATATGATATCATCTACAAATACTTTGCTGACTAGTATTTTATCTCCTTCAGATTTTTGATATATGTTGTTATTTTGATTGGTTCTCAAAAAGCCTATCTTCATCATATGTGTATGAAACCTTTCATACCATGCTCTCGGTGTCTTCTTTAATCCATATAAAGCCTTATGCAACCTTCATACCATGTCTTTCTCATCAATCAAAGCAAACCCAAGTGGTTGTTGAATGTATACTTCTTCTTCTAGTATTCCATTCAAAAATGCTTACTTAGCATCCATCTATTATACCTTGAATTTCTTATGTGATGCAAATGCAAGTAAAGTTCTAACATCGTTCAGTCTTGCCACTAGTGCTAAGGTCTCACCATAATCTTCTCCTTCCTCTTGTGCATAACCTTTTCAAACCAACCTAGCTTTGTTGCGAACTACAACACCATCTTCATTCAACTTGTTCCTGAATACCCACTTAGTACCTATTACATTTTTATTTACCGGTCGAGGTACTAGGTTCCATGTGTTTCTCTTCTCAATTTGATCTAATTCCTCCTCCATAGCTTTAACCCAATGAGCATCACCAAATAGATTTAACCCAATGATCTAAGTTCTTGGTTCAATAATGGAGATCATGCAGGAATTGTCTTTGATTCTTCTTCTGGATAGTATTCCAGCATCCTTATCCCCAATAATCTATTCAAGATTGTGATTGAGTCTCACATATCATGGAATAACATGATCATTATCATCAGCTTCATCTTCTTCATTATCATCATCTTCTTATGAATTTATCTGTTCCAGTTGAACTGGTACATCAGTATTTGCTTTACCGATTTCATAGTTTCTAGTTCCAAAAACAAAATGCAAGGATCTTCATCCTTTTTCTCCAAACCAGTTTCCTCTGAGACTTCAGGGTATTCATCCACTAGAACATTGACACTCTCAATAATTCTCTGTGTCTAGTTGTTAAAACACTTGTAGGCCTTACTCTTATCAAAATAACCAAGAAATATGCCTTCATCACTTTTAGCTTCAAATTTGCTAATATAATCACCTCTCTTAATAAAACATTTGCTTCCAAATATTTTGAAATAACTAACATCAGGTGATCTTCCATACCATTATTCATAAGGAGTCTTGTCCTTACCTCTTTTTACTAGAATTTGGTTCATAGTGTAGATAGTTGTGCTGACAACTTGTTTGCAAAAAAATTTTGCTACACCTCCTTGTATCAACATCATCCTAGAAGCTTCAACAACTGACCGGTTGTTTCTCTTTGCAATACCATTCTATTGTGGTGTCCTTGGTGCAAAAATTTGTCATTTGATACTATTTTCTTCACAATACCTAGTGAATTCCTCAAAAGTAAATTCACCACCTTGATCTGTCCTCAGACACTTTATCTTCTTAATGCTCTTCGTCTCAGCTAAGGCCCTGAATGCCTTGAACTTACATAAGCATGAATCGTATCATTCAATAATGTGACCCACATCATCCTTGAGCAATCATCAATGAATATCATAAAATATCTGTCACCTTGAATACTTTTTGTCCTTATTGGTCCAAAAAGATCTATATGAACCAAATCTAACAGATGTTTTACTGAAAATGATTTGCTCTTGAAAGTTGAGGATGTCATCTTTCCCAACTAATATTCCTTACATATAGCATTAACAAATTTGTCCAACTAAGGCAAACCTCTCATTGTCTTGGACTTACTCGCTTTAACAATGGTATCAAAGTTTACATGACAAAATTGCCTATGCTGAAGCCAACTATTATCTATCTTTGCAATTAAACAATTGCTGACTTTAGGATTAAGGTGAAATAGGTTACCTTTAGTTTGCTTCCCAGTTGCAATCAGTTCACCTTTGCTACCATAGATTTTGCACATACCATTTTTAAATTCCAATGGGTATCCTTTGTCATTGAGTTGTGCCACACTTAAAAGATTGTTCTGTAAACCTTCAACCTAGTAGATATCATCTGCACTACTCTTTCCATTAAGAAAAATAGTTCCCTTGCCTTTAACCATGCAGGGTGAGTCATTACCAAATCTTACAACTCTTCCATCAAATTCCTTCAAAGAAACAAATTTGCTCCGATCATCGATCATGTGATATGAACAACCACTATCAATGATCTAATCACCAAAGTTATCCTTCCTAGATACTAATGCCTTCTGGTCTGATATTTCTTCTTTAATGGCTACAAACACAATATTTTCATTATCGTCACCATCAGATTCCTCACTAGTGATACCACCATCAACAACAATAAGACAATCTCTTTTCTATTTACCCTTATACTTCTTGAATTTCTCTCGTTTGTGCTCATTATGACCATTAGGATAGTTAGCAGCTATGTGCCAAATCTTGTTGCATGAAAAACATTTCAAAGGTAATTTACCTCTATATTTACCATTTCCTCTGGGTAACCGCTTGGCCAATAATTCTTCAAGATCAACTAAATTGTCTTCATCGTCAGCTTCACTACTGGATCTAGATTCATGACTGTGACTGGCATCTCTACTTTCTCTCACAGATGCGTTAGAAACTAAAGCTCTAAATGCAGACTCGGATTTCTATACACTACAATCATAACCATTTAATTCAAAAGCATTAAGCTTTCCAATGATGGAGTCAAGGGTTACCTTAGTTTTGTCAATAGACTTTAGCTCCTGAATGGTTGCAACTCGGATATCATAGACCGATAGCAAGGTTCTCAGTACCTTACTGATCACTATTGCATCTTCCTCTTTACCTCTTGCACTCTTAATTTCACTGACTATCTCTTTTATCCTTTGACCATACTGCTGGATATTCTAACCTTCAGCAATCTGCATGTCATCAAACTTTACTCTTAGACTCTCTTCTTTAGCAATCTTAACATGTTCATCATTGCTATAAATCTCTTCAAGTTTTTTACATATCTCATATGTAGTCTCTAGACCATGAACATCTACATATTCTACATCACACAAAGAACTGATAATGGCCTCTAATGCTTGATATTTTTTTTTTAACTCTTTAATCTGATCATCGGTCATAATCCCAGTAGGTGCAACATATTGAGTATTAACATGTTCCCAGTACTGGCTTTCCAGACTCTTGATATAAATTTTTATTTTGTCACTCCATATCCTATAGTTATCTCTATTAAACTTCAGACCTTAGAGGACCTAATATGCTTTGATACCAATTGATGGTATGATGAAATAATAAGTATCCGGTCAACCATTGAGAGAGGGGGTGAATCAGTAGATAGAAAAATTGATACTAACTTCACCAATCTCAAAATCAATCTCTTAAAGTAAACTATCAATGTAATATCACTGTTAAGATAAAAACTCATAAGATAAACTAGTTGACTTTTACCAAAAATCTATAGTAAACAACTTCAAACTCATAAACATCTAAATGCTTTTTCATATATTAGTAAAACATTTCTCATTGCTTCCGGTTATCATGACTTATCAAAGTAGTTAAGTAGTTAAGAAAATCAACCATAAGAACATAACCACAAAAACATTCACCACTTAACACAATATTTTTTGACATGGAAACCCAAATGGGAAAAACCACAATGAGATGAGACTAACAAGATAATTATCTGAACTCTTCTAAAGTTTGGCCTATTAGGAGCCTAGCCTGTTAAAAATTTACAAAAGTTTTGTTAAGAACAGATCCTGTTAGGGATGACGTGGTTAAGGGATTGACAACAATGCCTTGTTAGAAGCAATACCCTATAAGGAGTAACCTTGATAGAGGATTTGAAAATCCAAGCTAATGGATCACCTTGTTAGAGGATTTGAATAGCACCAAGCTTGTTAGATCTTACCCAATTAGGGGATTTCAATTCTGTTGTAATTGTTAGAAAACAATAGGAGTTTGTTGATCTGTTCAAGTAGCACTACACTTGCTTGATCAGATCCTTTTCATGCTCCTATCTTCTTTTACTCAAACTGCAGATACATCATTTGGTTTGGCAACCACACACTCAATTGATCTTTACATACATTGAAACTAAACAACTCATCGATCTTATAAACAAATCAATTAGGTCGGTAACACAACAAAAGTCTAATTCTCATAGAGATTACAAACAAGTCAGTTCAAGTATGACCGTTAGATTACATAACAATCTCCACACATCAATCAAGAAAACCTCAATTGCTCCTTGATCACTGCTTCATCAAACTTAGTAGCTCATCACATGCTTTGCATTATATGCACCATACTTGTTCATTCCCTAGAAAAAAACCGTTACATCAGTGCGCTGAAATCACTTGAAATTTTCTTCATACAATAATCATACATGTCATACTCATTACTGCTCATCATTAGATTATAAACCAATATAACCAATTCACTAAACTTAATCGGTTAGGGTTTATCAAAACAACAGGTTTGGTTTACTGGTTATCGATTGAACTCTCCAGTATATAGCAATACTGATTCACTCTATAGACTTACATACCTCTTACAATTTCCTTCACTTAGCTCTTCCTACTGATTACAAAACAATATTACAACAATATCAACAATATCATTACCAATTAATTGACATCAATGACAACATAACATATCATTAATGCAATCTTTATGCAAATTCCAACATAGTGTACAAGAACATATAAATTAGTTTAAAGAAGATATTATAATCTATCTCTATCCTATAATTGTTCTTAACAACAAAGAGCTTAATATTATTAAACTTTTTTATTTCTTTACACATGCTGATAAAAATGGGTATAGAGCTCAGTTTCAGCTATTGTTTCCTCTCTTATGATTATTTCAGCTTGTTTAGGCTACCAACAACATTTACCTAAATGCTAAGCATATTAAATGAAAAAGGTTTAATTATTTTCATTAAGCTTTAATCCTTCAAGGGTTTCTTAGGAAACATATTTTCTTCATATATTTTTAGATTGTAGAATGGAGAACTTCATACTCTATTTTTTTTTCTCGGCAATAGGTCAAAGCCTATAAGATGTACATACCCTACCCCCATTGGGATTTGAACTTGTGACCTCTTTTTCAAGAGCACAAATTCTCCACCACTAGACCAACTCAGGTTGTAGATAGTTCATACAATATTTTAAGTATAACAATTTCATTGAAATTTTGCTACTTCTCTTACTAGATTACCCCCAAACAAAGACTTAATTAGACACAAAAATTTTGCTATGTTAGCCTTGAATTATAGCACCAAGCTTATGCTTCCTTCTTAAAACAATTAACATCTTAATAAATTTAAGAATAACTGCAATTTATAAGCTTATACAAGCTATTAAATCTATTCATGGAAGCTTTTCTTTCAATAAATTATTCTTTCAACTTAACATCTTTGTAATTTCAAAATATTCAAAGGTGATTCAAAATGTAACCTGGTTTGAGCTTGCTAAACTAAGCTTCTATAGCTGAAAAATACTTTTGAATTCATTGAACAAGTCTCCCAAAATAAATCATTCCAATTTGCAATCCTTTTGTCTCAAAATTCAGTGAGAAATGATGTTTCAAATTTATATAATATATTTCTTCTTTTTCTTCCTCTTCTATTTTGAAATAGCCTCTAATTGATATATATGCTATGGACATCAAAATTCTTCCAAAACTCTTGATTCAAAATGGCTAAAGACTATTTCATTTCATTGTATTAATTAGATTGAGTTTTGAATTCATTCCCAATGGATTTCATCAACTAAAGCTTCTCAATGCCTTCACCTACATTCACATGATTAATATCTATTTCCACAATGTTAACATAATAGTGTCTATTCAATACATATGTGGTTCACATTGCCAAGCTATGTATTACACATACTTTATTAGTATGGTCATTATATTATTTTATATTGATCATGATTAAATAATGAATCTCTCTCTCTCTCTCTCTCTCTCTCTCTCTCTCTCTCTCAAAAGTCTTGATTCAAAATGGTTAAAGACTATTTCATTTCATTGTATTAATTTAAATGAGTATTGAATTCATTCCTAATGGATTTCATCAACTAAATCTTCTTAATGCCTTCACCCGCATTCACACAATTAATATCTATTTCTATGATGTCAACATAATAGTGTCTATTCAATACATATGTTCTTGGAATTGCCAAGCTATGTATTACACATACTTTATTAGTATGGCCATTATATTATTTTATATTGATCATGATTAAAATAATGAAAATCTCTCTCTCTCTCTCTCTCTCTCTCTCTCTCTCTCTCTATATATATATATATATATATATATATATATATATATATATATATATAAAACTCTTGTGCTATCATTATCATGTACCCCACACACACACACACACACACACACACATATGTGTATATGTATTCCTTATACTATACATACATACTCATTTATGTATTAAATACATTTCATTTAAATTAAAGTCTGAAATGATTAATCAAATTAATTCTTAATTTTGAATTTAATTATGTGATTGGTTAAGTCAAAATCATGAGTTCACAATGAAGAAGGAATCCTAACAACTCAACCAATAGTCTAGGGTTAACCAAACTAGGGACCTAGTTCATGACTCTACAACATTAGGCTATAACATCACATCACCATGGGGACTTCACTAAATAGGCAATACCATATCACGTGTGTTCATATTGGGGGGTTTAATATCTCAAAAATGAGGGTGCAATATATTTCCCATCAATGAAAATAGGGGGGTTTTTAATCCGATCTATGAAAAAATGCAATATTTTGTGCAAATAGGGGGGTTTTAATTCAAGATATGTATTGGGAGGGGGTGGATAGAAAGGAGTTTAGGGCAATATTTTTTTAAAATATGGGGATTCTTTAGTATGCCATGAATGCATGTGATATAACCCAGGTTCACTAGGTGAAGCCCCCGTGCACATCACATGACCAATACTTACAAGTTTCAATGACTTAGATGGCAACTTGACCCTTCACCTGTATACCTCCTCTACCAAATGATACTTCCCCTCCCTTCTCAGAGGACGATGAATTTCCTACAACCAATACATCATAAAAAAATGTAGATATCCTGAAATCTCATCAATTATTCTAGCATATATAAATTATATGATTGTATGGAAATACAAAACTTCATTGACTATCAAATGAATTCATTCCACATGAATTTTTGAATCACTATTCAATTTACATTAACTAAACATCACATTATAGTGTAAATAAAGCATAGCATAGTATCAATGAAAAAGAGGGATGTAATAGTAATTCTATTAATGTTAAGAAGTATATGAAAGCATTACTGAAAGAAGACATGTTTCTTTTGAAATTTTATGGTTCTAGATCAAAATAAGAGAATGAAGTTGGAGTAGAAATGGTGAAGCTAAAAGGGAAAAAACAATTAGCTTCTTATATATTATAGTTCAGCTGCACTAATAACATTATAAAGTATGAAACTTTGGGATTCTTTTATTTATCTTATAGAAAAGGGTAAAATATTTGAAAGATCAAGGAGATTTAGAATTGTGGTAAAAGAAGGATCCAATAAGCATGTCATGATAAAAGCTTGGCTACCTATAGGATCCAAGTATGGAGCTTGATTGAGGACTTCAAAGAATTTAATATAGAGCTCAAACACTAGAAAAAAGAATGATATTAATGATGCCTTAGAAATAGCCACAAGTACCTTGTAACCTATGATAGAGTCTAAATTAAGATGCTTCTCAATAGAGATGGTGCCCATACTAGTTGTTCCCGATAATATTAGGAACTTTTAGGTGTTTAGAGATGATGAGCATATTCTTGAATTTATTACTAATGCCAGATTTTTTGAATTATTGATGAAGAAGAAGATGCATAGAGGATTGGTGATCTCTAGACCAACGGTATCCCAAAAGGTATGGTGGCATTAGAAAGGATTTTTGAATTATACCCTAGAGCAAGAGAGAGGTTTTTGGCTAATGTTGAGGGAGAAAAATATATGAAGTGAGACTTATTACAAGTATTTCATGAGAAGAGCATATTGATTGGTAAAACTTACTCTCTTTCAAAAAAAGAGGAAAATATAAGGGTGTTGAAGGATAACATTGATGTAATTTCATGGGGTTATGAAGATCTAAATTTTTTTGATACATCAATAATTACCTATACCATGCAACTCAAGCCTCATACCAATCCATTCAAGTAGAAATAGAGGTTGATAAATGCCTTAATAGAGCCTCTCATTTTCAAAGAACTTTAGAATTTTCTCTTGGCTACGATCATGTTTCTTATGAGACACACTACCTAGGTAGAAAATGTGGTTTTGGTAAGGAAGAAAAATGAAAGATATGGTTGTGTGTAGACTTTTGGAACTTGAACAAGGCATTAGAGAAAGACAATTATCCTCTCCTATTTGGATGAGGTTTTACAAATTGTAATTAGGTCCTAGATAATGTCTTTCCTTGATGGCTACTTAGGGCACAATCAGTTACTTGTTAACCATGATAATTGAATTAATACTACTTTGACTACAAATTTGAGCACCTTTTTATAACATAGGATGCCATTTGGTTTAATCAATGTTGGTGAAACTTTCCAAAGTGAAATGGATATAATTTTAAAAGACTTAATTGGAAAGTGTATAATTATCTATATGGGTGATCTAATCGTGCTCTCTAAAGACAGGAAGAATCACCCTGCCCATTTACACAAGATCTTTGAGAAATGTAGGAAAAAATGGGATCCTTTTGAATCCCTAGAAGTACATTTTTGGGTTGTCAAAATAGTTTTTCTTAGGACATGTGATATCAAAAAATGAGATATTCATATATCCAAATTAGTTAGAAGCCATATTATATCTATATATGTTGGACAACAAGAAAGAGATGAGGTAATTCTTTAGGAAGCTCAACTTTGTAAATAAATTTATCATAGGGTTCGCTAAGATAGTGAAGCCACTCAATGATGCGATGAAGAAAGATGTATAAATTGAATGGAACCAAGAAGCTAAAGATGATTTCACATAAATTAAATAGTGTATTTTAGATGCACCAATTAACAAGCCCAAATTATTTACAACCCTTCTATATCTATTTCTTTGCATCTAAGAATTCATGTGCAATAATATTAACACAAAGGAAAGAGGTGGGAGATGAAAGATATATTTCATTTATGATATCAATTTTTGAAAATGTTGAGATTATAAGCTTGTACTTAGCCAAATAGAATTTTGTGTTGGTTAGAGAAATTAAGGAGTTTAGACACTAAATTCTAATGAGTAAAAACTTTTCCATCGGGCTAGTTTAGGTTGTGAAGTCTATGTTGATGTAGAGTGAGTTGGGAGATGCCATGGGAAGTTGATGGAAATTTTAGAAAAGTTTTATCTTGAGATTCAACCCATGAAGTTAGTCAGGGGATAAGGATTATCTCAAATGATGATAGTAATCAGTCCCCACATCATATGCCAACAATACATGATTAAATCATTCATGCAAGACCCCTAGTATGTTGATCTCATCTTCCTATTCCTTCACAATGAGTATCATGATGGTTTTTAAGTTCTAATCAAATGAGAGAACTTAGACAAAAGAGTGTCAATAATATGTTGAAAAATAGGATTTTGTTTTGGAAGAAATTTGAATGAATAAAATTTGAGGTACCTTAACTAGAAAGAAGCCAAGTAGATGTTGGAAGTGTTTCAAGAGAATTTTTTACTTAGAGTAGGATATTATTAATCCCATATATTCAATGATGTACACTAGTATATAATATTGGCATTCGTCAAATGATAGCCTCTAGAAAATCCAACCCCATAATGCCACTACATCCAATGCACAATGTAAGGCCTTTTTCCCAGTGGGCATTGGATTTTGTTGGTGTCATTAACCCAAACTCCTTTCCTGTTCACAAGTTGATTTTGACTCTAGAAAATTGATTACTACATAAGATAGACAAAGGCATAATCCTATAAGAATGGCATTACTAACATTGTAATCAAGTTCGTCAATGAAAATATTGTCACTCGATTTGGGATGCCCTTCTTTCTTGTTTGTTATAATGACATTTATTTTATGCATGCACAATTTATGCAATTGTCATTTAATTTTAAGGTAATTTTAAGTTTTTCTTCAAAGTATTACCCTCAAGGAAATGGTGTATTCGAGTCCACAAAAATAAAACCTATTCAATGTCATCAAATGTTTGTTCAACTAGATGAGTTGAGGGATGTTGTTCTGCAACATTTCTCTAAGAACCAAGAAGTTGTCAAATTCTAGTTTGAAAATAGAGCCAATATTAAAGCTTTTGGGATATTGAATTTAGTCCTTTTGTGGGACAAAGTTAAGGAGAAGAAAGGTGATTGCCAAAAGTTTGAAAAACTATGGTTTGGACCATACCAAATTACAGATATCCTTGACAATAATAACTTATGGATTAGCTATTTAAATGGTTAACTTGCTCCAATGCTAGTCAATGGACAATTTCATAAACATTATTCTGGTTCATGAAGTTGATCTACCCTTGTACCATAGTAGTTTAGGTTGTTTTCTTCTTCTTTTCCTAGGTTTTATTCTTATTTTCTTTCTTGTTTTTCCTTGTTTGTTTGTTGTTTCATTTTACTTTTTTTGTTGGTTTTCTTTTCCTTTCCTTTTTTGGGTTTCCATTATAATAGGAGAAATAAGAAGTGTGTATTCCTAGCATGCATAATGGAGACCATATGAGAATTATGCTTCTTGCATTTTCTAGTACCTTGAAATATTGATTCATTTTCATATATAGTTGGTAAGTGAGTAAGCATTCTTGGCATACTCGTGATCTAAGGGCTTGAACTAATATTTGACAACCTAGCACTACTTAAATATTAAGCAATCCAAAACTATATTTTGTTCTTGGTTAGGGGTTACTTGTTCTCAAGTGAAAAATTTAATTAATACACCTCTTAAGATAGTTTGTAGTGGTTCTTAACCCACTATCAAGGTGTCATTACCTTCGAGATTAAAATTGATGAAAAATCAAAAGATAACTACATCAAAGGAAAGAAAGATCCAGGAAAATGAGTTGTTCAAAAAAAAGAGACAGATGTCTTGAAAAAAATCTGTATCGAGTGGAAAATTAGGAATTAGGGTTTAAGATAATAAAACCACTAATAGACCAAATTAACCCAATGCATTGAAAGAAGAGTGAACCCAATAGATCTAGCCACATTCTAAATAAGGAAAGGGCTGAAATTTTGATTGTGGGTAATAATCCTCTTTCTTAGTTGAAAATTGGATGATAGTTGTGAAATTAGGGTAAAAATATGAATAATTGATGTCAATTGTCAAAAACAAACTACTACTATAGTGTCATAAAATTGCAACCTTGGCAATTTTAACCATATTTGAAGTTCTCACCTTGGCCACAACACCCTCCCTCCTAACTGAGATCCCTTTCCTACATTTTCACCCTTGAAACCCTTTTGGTCTAGGCCATGTTTCTGCTTTAGACCCTGTTTGGGCCCCAAAAAAGATCAGGATAGGAGCGTGGTGCCCCTCTCCCCCTAGGATAGCGGTGTGGCATCCTTGTTTGCAACTCTTAGGGTGGCCCTATGATGGGTCTATCTGGTTCCCTATGCACAATTTGACCTTCGGGGTCTGCAACTCCTCTTGGTCAGCCTTCAGTGATTGAAAATTAATCCTTTAGGAATGTATAAAGGGGAGTTGGTCTTCTCATTTGTAGGGAAACATATATGGATAGGAGGCAAAATACATAGGATAAGAGAAGATATACATCATCAAGCACTCAAGCATTCAAGTCTAATTTATTCATCCATTGGACCAACATTACAACATTCATTTGCAAGCAGGTGTGTGTGTTAGGGTTTTGTCATGTTACATGCCATTTCATGCAACACTTGTGATTACATTAAAGAAGCAAAGAAATCATCATCAACAAATTGCAGATCTACAAGGTATACAATTCCATTATTTGCATTCCAACATTTGTAATTACTTTCTTTCAAGGTTGACTCCTCAACCGGGGTTTGACTGAGGCAAAACCCTAGCCACAACCTTTCCTCCCTTATTTTTTGTGTGTAGGTTGTAGGTGCACATCTATATTTTCAGATTTGGACTCCACTTACAAAGGCGGAAAAACCCTTTTTGTTTCGCAGATTTTTCAGAGGACCATGTACACTTTTGCCATGATCTCGACGAATTTTCTCCAAATTTGTAGGGCAGATCCGTATCGGTCTAATTAGCTCAAATCCAAAGTTAGAGCGTGATCTCGAACCAGTAGCTCCTTATTTCACTCATTTTCTCTATCTCTTCCTCATAGTCAACAAGTCAACTTTCCTATTTACAAAAGAGGGTAAATCACACTTCAACCCTTGCAATCCACTGGGAATTCACATCCTTGTCTCTCTTCAATTTGGATCTATTGGATTCAAGCCCCTCTTTTGAATGTAAATTTCTCCCAAGTGAAAAATCATCCTTGTGACTTCCTTTCTCTCTCCTAGGTGGGGAGTCACTAGGGTTCAATTTTTCCACTTTACATTTTGGTGAACTCGATGTCTTAAACATTAAATCTAATTTCTCATTATTAGAGCTGATTAATTGTAATTTTCATTTCAAATTTTCATTTCCAAGTTTTATCTATTTGCAAATTTTAGAGGCTAATTGCATAAAAACCCTAATTTTTCATTTTGAGAAAATTAAGCTTGCGAAGTGTAAACTTTTAATTGCTTGTTTCAGATCTGATTTCTATTTTAAAATTGCAATTCAAATGTGTTTCTTTATTCTAAAACTTCAGTGGTTAAATCATAAAACCCTAATTTTTAATATCCTTCAATTTTTTGACCTTTGATTGCAAATTTGACCAACCTAGACATCTCCAAATCAGCTATTTTTTTGAATTCCGCAATAATATCATAATAACTATCATCCCTAAAAAAATTTTAAAAAGTTGGTTGGACCGTCTACACTTTCGCCACAATCCTCGGTTTTTTCCCAAAATTCTGGGAGACAGAATTGACTGTGTTTTTCTGTTTAAATCCAAAAAATTGGTGTACTTTATCAATTTTAACACCTTCTAAGGTTGAACACAAATTCAAATTTCATCAAATTCAAATTTTAAGTTAGATCTTCTTTTCTAGTAAATTAAGATTTTAATTAAGAAACTTTCAATGGCAATTAATAAATTGGATTTATTTGCTCTTTCACATATGATTAAATTAATTTTCACATATATTTACTACAATCATGTGTTGGACAAGAGTTTCTTTTATTTCACGTTGCTTCTATTTATTCATAGAAATTGGTCATATTGTCTTGTTAGGATTTCTAAATTATTCTCTTTTCAATTTGATCTCAAAGCTTTCATTTATCATTTATGTTGTACTATGGTGATGTTGTTAACAAAATGTATTTTATATGTTAATCACCTTAAAGCTTTTGTATATCCCAAACCTTGAGATCCTAATCTTTGTACCTCTCCTAGGCTATCTTGTGTAGATGAGATGAAACCTAATGCTTTAACGAATGAACTTTCTAAAAGAGAGAAAGCATTGGAAAGTGATATGGACCCATTCTCTTCTCATACACCTACCCTTGAGCAAGGGATGCAAAATCGAAACATCAACATTCTTACATCTTTAGATCCTCCTTATTCTCCTAAGACTTATCCTCAATATCAAAGTATATGTAGGGAATATGATGTCATGCATTTTATTCATGATCTTTCCCCTCACATAGAAATAACTTAAAAAGATGATGAAGATGTCCATCCCCAATCTCCTACAAAGGATAAGCTTGATAAAGGAAAGGAGATTGTCATTTCACATGATACTTCTTCTTCATCTACACATCCTTTTCTTCCCCCTTACGCATTATATTTCAAAGAAATTCATGATCATCTTCCTCCATCTAGTCAATTGCAACATTCTTATAGTCGTGGCTTTCATAATGATAAAACAAGGTTTTAAAGGACAAGGAATTGGGAAATTTGAGCATGGAATTTGTGTCCCTATAAACCCTCCTACACAAACTACTATAAGAGGCCTAGGAAATGGTACTCCTCTTTCTATGGATGAATTCCTTAGGCTCCCAAACTTTAAAGACCATCTTAAAAGACAAAAAATCAAAAGAGCCCATAAGAATGCTTCTTCTTCAAAAAATCCTTTTTGTGCATTTCACCAAACCCATGACCATAATGCTGATGATTGCCCTAATTTTTAAAAATCTATTCAAGAAGGCATAGATAGTCACAAAATTAAAATTATGGATAATGAACCTTCCTCTTCTAAAAAACCCTCTCCTTCATGTCAAGATGATATTTACCATTGTGAAAGATTAGCTGCAAGAATCTATTGGAGATTGAAATATGATAAGAACATTTCCTTCCCCTCTCATCACAAAAACAAAAATCTTAAGACAGTTAAAGGTATTGAGTACTACATTTTTCATGATTCATATTTAGATTCTCTTGGAAAATGTTATGCATTTAAGAAATTTGTTCAAATTCAATATGATCTTGCACAAATTTGTCTTACAACATATCTAGTTGTACTTCTTAGTAAAAGCATAGTACCTTAGCACATCTTTTCCCTTCATGTTTCTCTTCACCCTATGACATAACTAGCCAACTTAACTGGGGGCTCTTCATCATTTGTGGTGATATTGTTTCAATTTTACATACTTTGGGGCAGCAAAATGAAGTCCACTTTCCTTCTTCTTTGTATACATTTATATTTGTGCATTATTCATTATTAGATCTCCTTTCTTGCATTGGGTTATTCTTATGTGAGCACATAAATGTTCTTTTCTTGGAGAGGAGTTTCTTTAATAAGTAATGCACCTCTTCTCTTTCTTTCTTTCTCTTGGAAAAGGTATCTCTTCTATGGTTGTGATTATTCTCAAACATGATATGCCTCCTTGCATGGAATGATCTCTTGAGAAGTACATATTCCTTCCTTTGGAGAATTGTTTCCATTAGGAAGGCATATCACTTGAAAATAAGATACCATTGAAAGATGTATACCCCTTTTTCTCCTTGTCCTTCTTACTTGTAGGGTAAGGATTTTCATTCCAATTAATTTCTCTCTTTCTCGTGTATCACTATTTCCTTCAGGGGATGCATTTTCCATACATGATTATCATGCCTATATGCTTAACCCTCCTTTGGGGAATATGTGATGCTTCTTCTTCCTTTCAAATATTACCACTTCATGAGACTTGTATTGTACATATACTAATGTCTTTTCTCACATACATTCATGAAGGTACATTCTGCATTTTCTTATGTTTAATCTATCTTTAGAAAATTTTGTAACCTCTTCTTAGTGTCTCTACGCTTGGGGGGAAATGATCCCTCTTTCTCTAGGGATCCACTTTGCCCTATTAAGTGGATGGTGTGATCTTTATTACTTGATGTCATTCCTTGTGCAAAATTGTTGGTAGTTTGTTCAAGGGTTCTCTCTCATACAAGAGGTGTAAATCCTTGAATACAACCTCTCTCACACTTGGTAATGTAAATCTATGATAAATTCACCCATCCCTCTTGGGGATAAAAGTGATTCATCCCTCATCAAGAATCTCTTTCACCTAGTAGTAGGTTGAAGGATCAAATTCTCATTTTCTCCTTTTCTTTGTTCTAGAAGATGTCAATTTTGTCTAAGACAACTCCTATCAGAGGAAAATGTCTTTTGAACAAGGATCTCTTCTCCTCCAAGGGTCTCCTTTACACTTCTAGAAAGAGATCTCTTTTCAACTATCTTATCCTTGCTTGAAGAGTATTCCCTCTCTTGCTTGGATTTATGACATTGTTGCATAATGGATATCTTCTTTGTGTTGAAGGTAGGTATCCTTGTTCTAATTTCCTTAAGATATCAACATCAACCTATGTTGACATCTTAAGGGGGGGCACTCACACTTCTCCTTTGTACTATACTTCTCTTATGCATTGTACAGTGGGACATTCTTAGAACCAAAGGGTGGCCTCTTAGAGAAAGATGTCATCACTTTTGTTGTATAGTGGGACATTCTTGGAACTAGAGGGTGACTTCTTAGAGAAAGATGTCATCACTTTTCTTGTACAATGGGTCATTATGAGAACTAGAGCACAGACTCTTAGAGTAAGATGACGCTACTTTTTTCTTGTATAGTGGGTCATTCTCGGAACCAAAGCACAGACTCTTAGAGCGAGATGACGTTGCTTTTCTCTAGTACAGTGGGTCATTCTTGGAACTAGGGAATGGACCCTTAGAGAGATATGACATCACTTTTCTTTTATGCAGGGTGATTATTCTCAGAACCAGAGCACAAACTCTTAGACTGGGATGTCACACCTTTCTTGACACTTGTACTATACATTCTATACAGGTTGTAACATACTCAAGAATAGACTCCTATGAGGCACTACAAAACTCTCTTGCACACACATGCATGAGGTTGGGTGGAACTAACGGTGTTCTCACTCTCCTCCATTACATGCATCACCTAGACAGATTCTTGGGCAATATTTTCCATGTCCATTTCCACATGGATCACCTAGTTTTAGGGGTGAGACATCCATGGTTACTCTCTTCTTCGCCTTTCTTCTCATGGGTCACCAAAGTGTGTATTCATGTCCTCTCTCTTCTTCCTCTCATGAACCCATAGTTTTTCTATTGACAGTTCATGGATGATGTCAGCTTTTCTTCTTTATGTGATTGCTCATATTCATGTAGTTCTATGTGTCCTTATGTTTCAATTGGTTGTTGAGACATTGGTATCGAGGTCTCTTTGTCTATTTGGTTTGTGGTCTTGTGTCTTGTTGTCATTTTTCTTTTGTGCTTTGTTTTGTTTTGTGTGTCTTTTTCCTTTTTGTTTTGTGTTCTCTTACATATGTCGGTGTGAGTTGAGACCCTAAGATTGGGGGATTTTTGCTCCTCAAGATTAGTGTTGTCTTATACTCCTTGTGGTATTGCTTCATGTCCCTCCTCTTCATCTCTTCTTATCTTCTACTTTACCAAAAGTATTGGCATAAGCCATACTCCCGCTAAACTGGGGGATAAATGTAGTGTCATAAAACTGCAACCTTAGAAATTTTAACCATACTTGAAGTTCTCACCTTGGCGATGACACCCTCCCTCCTAAATGAGACCCCTTTCCTACATTTTCACCCTTGAAACCCTCCTGGTCTAGGACCTATTTCTACCTTAGACCCTATTCGGGACCCAAAATAGGGCAAGACAGGGGCGTGGTACCCCTGTCCTCCCTAGGAGAGGGGCATGGTGCCCCTATCCCCACCTCTTAGGGTGGCCCTATAATGGGTCTGCTCGGTCTCCTATACATAATTCGACCTTTAGGATCTATAACTCCTCTTGGTTGGCCTTTCATGATTGAAAATTAATCATGTAGGCATGTATAAAGGAGAGTTGGTCTTCTCATTTACAGGGACACATATATGGATAGGAGGAAAAATACAAGGGATAAGCGAAGATATACATCATCAAGAACTCAAGCATTCAAGTCTAATTTATTCATCCATTGGAGCAACATTAAAAATTTCATTTGCAAGCATGTGTTTGTGTTAGGTTTTTGTCATGTTACATGCCATTTCATGCGACAATTGTGATTACATTCAAGAAGCAAAGCAATCATCATCAACAAATTGCAGATCTACAAGGTATACAATTCCATTATTTGCATTCCAGCATTTGCAATTACTTTCTTTCAAGATTGACTCCTCAACTGGGGTTTGATTGAGGAAAACCCCTATCCACGTCCCTTAATCCCTTCTTTTCTATGTGTAGTTTGTAGGTGCGCAACTTTATTTTCAGATTTGGACTCCATTTATAGAGGCGAAAAAACCCTTTTGTTTCACGGATTTTTTCGGAGGACCATGTACACTTTTGCCACAGTCCCATTGACTTTTCTCCAAATTTTCAACGTAGATCTATATCAATCTAATTAGCTTAGATCCAAAGTTATAGTGCAATCCCTAACTCGTAGCTCCTTATTTCACTCATTTTCTCTCTCTTTTCCTCATAGTCAAAAAGTCAACTTTCCTATGTACAAAAGAGGGTAAATCACACTTTAACCCTTGCAATCCACTGGGAATTCACATCCTTTTCTCTCTTGGATTTTGATTTAGTGGATTCAAGCCCCTCTTTTGAATGCAAAGTTCTCCCAAGTGAAAAATCATCCTAGTGACTAACTTTCTCTCTCCTAGGTGGGGAGTCCATAGGGTTCAATTTTTCCACTTTACAACTACAAATATCTCATAGAACCACAAATTGAGATCTCTATGGAATAATATGTTTAGAACTTGTTCCTAGAAATTTGGATTGATTTTTCAAGACCTAGTAGTACGGATTCACCTTGGTCCTCTGAATTTTCCTCCATCAAAATTTGAATCTATTTGTCGTTGTTGACTCTGCTAGAATACTCAAGTACAAATCCTACACCTATATCTTACACATAGAAAGAGAGGGAAACATGTTGGGGATAGGCGTTTTCCTTAGGTCAAACCTCGATTTTGGAATTAACCTTGAAATTGAAATATGAATTGAAATGGAAATTGTTGCAAAATTCTTTCCTTTTGAGGGAAAGGCTAGATCTGAAACAAAAATACTGATAAAATACCTTTGAAGAGATTGATCATGCAAGGGATTTAGGATGTCTTATAGAATACCTTCAAAGAGATTGATCATGGATGCCATCTTGAATGCATAAACTTGACTATACTCATACTCCAATGCTTGGTGAATGATTGATTACTTTCTGAATTGAATTGAATTAGTATCTTTTTTTTTTTGCCTCTTGAAAATGTTAGGCTTCAAATGAGAGGGGTAGACCTTCTTTTATACTTGACTGCTTGAAAACTAATTGAATTTCTAGAGTAGGCCAACATGGGGTCAAATTTCCTACTCACTTGAAGTGACCATTATGGGGACCCAAAATGGTTCCTAATTAGGAGGATCGAGGAACACCACACCTTGGTCTTGAGCTATAACCAAGGTGCCCAACACCCTAGTATTGATAATTAAGATTCCAACAAGAGGGGGAGATAGTGAAGGTGATGAAATTGTGAGGTTGATAGGCGATGTGAGCAGAATCAAGACAGACACTAGGCAGCAAACACCAAAGAACTAAAGTGAGATCTAGGTGAGGACAAAATTATATGTAGATAAAATTTAAGATGCTACAAAGACAAAGAGAAAAAATATTTGTGGGTGATTCAAGTAATCTCTACTGGGCATATGGATGCTTGGTTGGCAGTAGAGATATGCTTTGGAGGAATCAAAGCTAACTCTAATTAGGCTATAGACACATAGCAAGTAGTAGAGAAATGCCTAGGATGCCATTGCATGAGACAAAGTGATTTAATCTATGTAGCTTGAGTATGGGTGCCTTTTCCTAATTTCAATACCATATAATGGAAGGAAATGAATCATTGACACACACACATAGGTTTAAAATATGACCTATGGGTTTCTTAGTTATCCATTTCTACTTTAGATTTACTTGTTTGAAGTTAGCCTTGAATGACTATAAGTCAAGGAATCATATTATAATTATTTCTAATGTTCTAAAATGCTTTAAGTATTTTTCCTAGTGAGTCACCATTTATTATGCCTTTCATACACACCCACACATTTTTCTAGTCAAATGGTGTTCCCCTCTTTTCTTTCTTTGTCATTTGCTTTCCTTTTTCCACTTTCTTTTTAATTTTTTTCTCCACTTCTATTTTTTTCCTTGTTAGTTTGTGTTTTGCATTGTTCAAAATTTTAGGTCCTACAAGGACCTTAGGACTCATTCCTAATATCCATGCAATCCCCACTTTTTGATTTTTCTCATTTCCTTTTCCTTTTTAGGCTTTGTTTTTCATTTGGGACTATGGGTCTTGAGAGGACTATAGGACATTTTTTTAGTGTTCTCTTTCCTATTAAAGTTCCCTTTCTTTCTTTGTCCTTTTATTTTATTTATGTGTTTCCCTTAGCATTTCAGTAATTGCAAGGACATATAGATGTATTCTTAAATTTTTTGCCCATTCGAGTTTTTGACTCCTAACCACTTTGGCTTGTCCTTCATGATTTTTGGATCCCAAAGACTACAAAGACACTTAAATCAACTAACACATCAATGGTCATTTTCCCTTTTCAAAAATTGATCTATTTAAGCCTCTTTTTTAGTCTCATAAGTAGCTATATTGTATAATAAATTGATTTTGTGAGCTCTCTTAGTAAGGAAGTTAAGTAGTGGATCAACTTCCTACACTAACCTTGAGAAGAGGGTCATGCAAAAAATTTTTATAGATTTTTACAATAGTTACAAAAACTTAATAGAAATATACATAAATAACATGCATACCACAACATAGTGATTTACATGGGGAAAACCCTTTCAAGAAAAAAAAACCCACACTCAAAAAGCCACCGAATATATTATTCATAAATCAACAATAAATTACAATATACTTGCAGAGCTAAATTCTTATAGGAATATCACCTACAAAGATCCAAAGGGAACTCAACAATTATTAGACTCTTTGAATACATCACAATACTCAGTTGTAATACCCTCATAAAATAGGGTTGCCTTCTAGAGAAAATAAGGCACACAAAATATCCACTATTACATCTATGCCCTAAAGATAAATGGTCAAGATTTACAATGACAAATTATAGATAAAATGTGACTTCAGGGGTGTTGCTTGCAAGATCCCCCACCAAGGCATTTGGCCCTCGAATCCCCCATCGAGGGGGCCATCCCTAGCAAAGCCTGCAAAGGGGGTACACCCCCCTTGCAACCCCCCATGCTCATTTATTAACAGTAAACTTTTATTATTGCAAGGTTGAGAAATCATTTTCCTAACACTCCCAATGACTACACAACTGAACCCTACATTCCACACAAATTTAAGCTTGAGTTTTGTGCCCTAGTACTCTTTGGTTCTCATGGTCACTATTGTTACATGTGTTCTCCTTTCTCCCATGTTTTTTTTTGGTGTCATGGTTTTCCAAAAGCATGTAGGTTCTTTTCTTTCTTACCTTACTTTTTTTCTTCTTTTTTTGTTTCTTATTTTATTTTTCTTGTCATTTTGGTTGTCACTTATGGTTTCCTTTCTATTTTACTACTTTCTAGGTTTACATTAGTGTAGAGTTTTGTTTTGTTTTTTGTTGTTAGATTAGTAATAAATTAAACCTAAATTTAATTCAAATCTCAAGATACCATTCAATCCTTTCCCTAAGTGGTTTTACGCATTGAATTTCCCATTTCAAAGTGTGCCTTGTGGGAGTTCCAAAAATCCCACATTCTTGATTGAGTGTGCCCTAAAATTACATTAAATCCTTGGCATAATAAAATTTACCCTTTAACTAGTTTTGATGCCTAACAATCTCACTTATAGGAGTTCAAACCCTACAAACCTTTGGGGTTACAATTAAAAATCAGACTAAGCCCTCTAAAATGAATAAGTGTTGGAACTTTTGAAATAGACTCTGGGACCTCGGGTCCTAGAGGGATATTTAAATCTTTGATGGTGGAATTTAATATTCTTGAAGGTTTCTAAGAACTTAAAATAACACTTTTTGATAGCTATGAATTCTACCTCTCTACAAATTTAGGTCTTGATAGGAGCATAGGATACATTCCTTAAGTTCTTAGAGCTTTCAAAACCCCAAAACCCACAATTTCCAAGCTATGAAGTACATACTTCAGTACTTCGATTCTCAAGAGGATCTTGAGATTTCCTTCAAAAACCATGAACGTTTCAAATACCAACATTATAGACTTACACTTAATCACTTACAAGGCATTCCTTTAGGATTTCAAAGCCCAAAAGGGCATCAATACCTTGTCCTCCAAACCTTCTTCCACTCATAAATCTATTTTCTGAGCCACTTACTATGCATATTAACACATCCCTATGGGACTTTAGTTCCTAAAGGGATTAGAAGACTAAAATCTTTGAATCTTGGAACTTCCAAAGACCCAATTTTAGAGAGTTTAAAATTGTAGAGATAGACTACTCATAAGGGATTTTGGGTCCCAAATGGATCTATGGACCAATCCGTGTAGCCTTTGTGCACCCAAAGTCCCAATCCCCATATATTTTGTCCTCCTACAACTTGGAAACACATAATTTCCTTAAAGTGAAACAATTTGATTTAATAAAATGGATTTAGCTAGTTCTTTTGGATATATGTTTGTTTCCTAACCTTATAGGTATCCCAATTTCTCAACAGAAGGATGCAATATCAAAAGTATCTCTTGAGATGAAAGGGAAAGCTACTAAGAAGGTTGATAAAGAACCATTAATGAAGAAGTACAAGTACCAAGTTGTGCCCATTGTTTCCAAGTATGGCTCTAAATTCAAGATGATTATGGATATAAAGATTAGACACATTTATTTAGAATCCATGAAGATTGATGTGTTTGTGGATAAACCATTGGAAAATATAAAAGGATAGCTAACTTGTGATTATCTCATATGACTTGCTTCACATAGATAATGTAGAGCCCTCAATTGATAATGATAATATCTCAACATTACAACAAGGATACATGATAATGTGTGGATTCCAAAGGAACTTTGACAGTTGATCTTACTCCTAAGATAATTGCATGAATATTTGACTTTCCTCCTTATGACACAATACTCCAATTTTTTGGGACTGAATCCCAAGATGATTATGAGGAGGATCTAGATGTTGAAATCAATGAATGCTGAGAGAGGAGGGGGGGTGAATTAGTGGTTTCCAATATTCTAAACCTTTTAAACCTAACTTTTGGTACCATTTAGAAAATCAAACACAAGGAGGATATACCAGTGAGCTGAGGGAAGTGATCAAATACAACCACACAAAGACACACAGCACATAACACTAGATGTACGAGGAAAGCCCAATGTGGAAAAAACCTCAGTGAGAAATGTTGCTAGAAACTACTGCTCTAATCTAGCCTCAAAATGAAAAACAATTTTATAAAGATTTTGGGCACCAACCCAAGGATCACCAACCCCTACCTATTTATGGGCACCAACCCAAGGATCACCAACCCCTACCTATTTATGGGAACCAACCCAATGGAGCACCAACCCCTGCACCATGTACCAACTCGGTGATATATAATGAGATACAAACTTATTACAATGAATGCACCTTGTTACAAATGAGTTTTGTAACACCTATTCAGATTCTCACTCCCAGTTACAACTCTCCTCTGCTTCACTGGTTCTTCTACTACCAGCTACAAATTCACTTCCTCTGATCTCTTATTGGTCCCTCTTTGCCTTTCTTACCTTCAGCTAATTTTCTCTAATACTCACCCTGCACTTTGTCTCTCTCAGATGACTACCTGCCAGTACACCTCTGCACTATTCTCTACCAGTTATTTTTCTTCTCTGTTTGATTCCTCTTATGCCTTGCTTTTGCTTTGCCTAATTTCCTCTGGTACTCACCCTTTTCTTCTTTACTCTCTTCTACTGACTTGTTGGATCTTCCTTTGTAGGTTCATAGGACTGTTATATGCCTTTAACCTTACCCGTTAAACCTTTTCTAAACCCTCTTATCGGTTACACCTTACCCACGGGTTCTTCTTCTGATACTTAGTTGCACCACTCTTCTTAGTTTGATCTTCACTCTATTTGCTCAAGCAAACTTATTTCTCAGAACTGGCATCAATTCTTTGATCTTCAATCTATGTATTTATGCATGAAATTTCCCACCAAAGAACACATTCAAATGTTGGCATTTTTAGGGTTTTCTCTACTGACTTCAATCATATCAGATCACATCAAATCTAACCTTTGAGATCACTAGCCTATGTCAAGACAACACTGCATTGCCATATCTCCTACCATTTGTACACATTTTCTATTTTTGGCAATTACAACACTTATTTTTGTCAATCACCATCAATGTTCCAATAGTTTTCTTCTCTAGGTCGACAAGGAGATCAAATATCATGCATCGATCAACACACAGGATTCGTTCATTAATCTTCATCAAACCACAAAATTTTGCAACTCACTCATGATTTTCGTAGTCTTCATTTAATGTCGACTGACTCTTCAACTACCTCATTGAAGTACCCCTGATCAACTATTGTACCTTAGACACTTGGTTCATATGTGGTAGCCTTTGTCAGCATCCAGCTCAGCTATCTCCACTTTGTCAGTGTAGAACTAGTCACCGACTGAACACTCAACCAGTCTATCTTGCTTACTGGTTTCCTTAACCTATTGGTTATCCTTCATGCCTACACTTTACTATTATATTGGTTGAATCACCTCAACCTAATCATCAAACTAGCCATTTCAATGTAGTTATCCAAGGTGACTCACTATGTTGATTTCATCTGCACTTTGTTGTAGACTGGTAATCTAGTTTACCAATTGACACTGGTCCTGCCTACATATTGGTAGTCCATAGTCTTTCAACTATCTCCAAGTGTCATACATCAATCTCCTCATGTGTTCTAGATGAAAAACATACCCATTGACTACACATCTCCTAGTATACTAGTGATCATGATCTTCTCTACTGACTTTTGTTGACTTTTGCTTTCTTACCGGTAGATACTACTTCGCATGGTTACCAATAAATCACCTTACTCATCTGTCAGCATATCGATTTCCTATACCCATTGACATCAATGACAATACAATGGCAACATGTAGTTCACAAATTTATTAAGTTGTTTTTTTAACCACAGGATGCAAATAACTGAAACAAAAGTGTAGAAACATAATCTAATTAAACATGAAACCATAACAACAAAATTTTTATGTGGAAACCCAAAAGGGAAAACCCATGGTGGGATTTGAACCCACAATATTATTATACTATGGTCAATAGTAGAACAATATTACAAAAATGAAATGCATTTACATTCAAGCAAACTGCCTAGAGCTCACTGCTCAAATACATAATTTGGCTATGACCCCAAAGGACTCGATGTCCTAAAGATGTGATATATAATAAAATGCAATGTTTGAACTAGAGTATATCATCTACAAATGCTAGGAATTAGTTCTAGTTAGGCTCAAGAACGATCCATTGTCACTACTCAGAAAAACTGCTCTATTATGCTCTACTACCATGTATCAGATCATGAACACTTAAGATACGTATGTGAAATTGCAGTCAATCACTTCCAACACAATCTCACATACATACCACCATACAAAATGATCATCCAAGTTGGTCTTATATATCCTCACCACCAAAATAGATCTCCAAATACTTAACTTCTCAAAACAGAAAAATGTGAAATGTGTAGACTCATGTTGGCTCAATCCTTTTACAAATCCTTATTCTGTACCTAAAACATATTATCACCAGCTTCCAATAAGTTGGCCTAATCACCTCAAGGAATCTGGACCACACTCTACACCATAAAACATGAAGATAACCTTGTTCTTCCTATAATATCTGTTAGGACCCAGAGGCAACTAAGACGGGGGGGGGGTGAATCAGTTGTTTCTTAATTTCAACCCAAATATAACTTAACCAAACTAAATGCATAATACCGGTAAACTAAACTTTGTGTTGGTTAACAGTTTAATAGTTAATTACAATACCGGTAAATTTTAATGCATCAAACAAAAAGACAAATAACATCCACAACACATGACATGAATATTTGTACATGGAAACCCTGTAAGTGGAAAAACCACGGTGGGAAACCTTACCCACAATCAGATGATACTACTACAGATAGTATGTGTGTACAATATGGGGACTGCACATGTAGAAAGGCCAACTGCCTAGAGCTCACTACTCAGTCATAAAATGGGAGTCACACGGACTACAATTGGATGGTTAAATCCAATGATAATGTACTGCTCAAAATAGCTTCTTCATATGTTGGATTCAGTACCGGTTAAGCTCTTATTTTCCTTCAAAACCTTCCTTGAGTCTTTAAATGATGTTTGCATGTATAGCTCTTCTTATATTCATATATACCAAAATACCTTATGCTCTACCACTTATTACATTCTCATATCAATCTCACAAATGAGATCTTACATATATACCAAAACCTAAGACCAAATGTGTAGGTCGGCTTACTAAGAATATTACAATAAAATCAATTACAAATGAATCAATATGCAATGCATCATGTTGGGTCAATGCATTTACAATAATAAAAAATCATCTCCATAATGTGCCATGCTGATCTGGAATAGATAACACTTGCTAGTCCATAACCTAGACCTATTTGTCAGTAACAACAAATATGCAAACTCGATTAGACCAATAACCAAATCACCAAAAAAAAATTTCCAAACAATGTCTTCGACATAACCAAGTAATCTCCAAGTTATCCTTAGTGACAATGAACAATATTACCTGCCGGTGAACCAGATACTGATGACTATGCATAAGTCACTGAACACACTGGCGAACATAACCAAAGATCTCCAAGTGGTGATTGGTGTTGACAAGTGTTGGCATCAATGACAAAACTAGTGTAACACATCGAAAATACCAACAATCTCCCCCTTCGGCATTGATGGCAACACAAGATGGAAAAACCATTTAAGTGCCAAAACAGAAATGCCAAAAACCAAAAATCTCCCAAAGATATCATTAACTAGAAATCAAAATACAGATATAGAGAGTAACAATCTCTCCACCAATGAATAATATCTCCCCAAAAGATAATGTGTTTTTCCATGGATATCTCTCCCCCTTTGACATTAAATGTCAAAGCAATAAGAAAAACTAGATTCAAACAGTTCATAGAACTTATTACAAAATACCAACTTATCCAACTACTCCCCCTGAGAAGTAGCTCTCCTCATCAAAGTTGGAAAAAAGATTTCTCTGTTAATTCTGTCAGTTTGATGTCAGGCATCAATTGTCTAAGTCTCTACCGGTGAGGGTGTAACTCCAAGCTTCTCTCTAAGATATTCAAAGGTTTCCTTGGGCAAAGGCTTAGTAAAAATATCTGCAATTTGTTCTTTAGTATTCACATAAACCAATTTCACATCTTTTGCTTCAACATTTTCTTTTAAAAAATTGAATTTGATAGAAACATGTTTAGTTTTGGAGTGAAATACCGGATTCTTAGATATATCAATTGCTGCCATATTATCACAGTAAATGGTTATAGGTTCTTTGCATTTTACCTTTATATCCTTCAACATTTGCTTAATCCATAATACCTAGGTACAATTAGTTGTTGTTACAACATATTCTGATTCTATTGTTGATAAAGATGTGCAACTATGTTTCTTTCTCAACCATGAAATCAATCTACTACCAAGAAAAAATGCTCTGCTGGTGGTGCTTTCTCTATCATCTACATCTCCTGCCCAATTTGCATCTGTGTATGCACATAAATCAAAATTTTCATCTTTAGGATACCATAAATCAAGATTTGTTGTGCCTTGTAGATACTGGAAAATCCTTTTCACTGTTGATTCATGATTTTCTTTAGGATCACTCTGAAATCTTGAAACAATACATATTGCATTCATAATATCAGGTCTTGTTTGTGTCAAATATCATAAACCTCCAATCATAGACTTGTATCTTGTTGGATTAATAGGTGTTGATTCATCCTTCAATGATAGTTTATCAGTTGTAGTCATAGGTGTAATTACTGGTTTAGATTTTTCCATGCCAAATTTATTAAGTAATTCCTTCAAGTACTTTGATTGATTTATGAATATACCTTTATCAGTCTATAAAATATGCAATCCTAAAAAGAATTTTATCTCCCCAATCATAGACATTTCAAATTCTTTCTGCATCTTATTAGAAAAGTCTTTACACAATCCATCTTCTCCTCCAAAATCATATCATCAACAAAAACTTCTATAACCAAGATGTCATCATTAGTCACTTTATAATATAAGTTGTTGTCAGCATTACCTTTAGTGTAACCAAGCTTCAAAAGATTGCTTTAATCCATATACAACTTTCCTTAACCTACAAACCATATCTTTTTCATTTGTCACTGAAAATCCATTGGGTTGTTCAATGTAAACTTCCTCTTCAAGACCACCATTCAGAAATGCACATTTAACATCCATTTGATATACTTTATAGTTCTTTTGTGCTGCAAAAGCTAAGAATAGTCTGACTAACTCAATTATAGCTACTGGTACAAAGGTTTCATTATAATCAATTCCTTCTTTCTATGAATATCCCTTACACACTAATCTTTCTTTGTTTTTGATTACTTTACCATCTTCATTAAGTTTATTTCTGAATACCCATTTAGTTCCAATTACATTTGTGTTTTTAGGCCAAGGAACTAGTGTCCATGTGTTATTATTCTTTTCAATTTGTTCCAATTCATCTTCCATAGCTTTAATCCAATGTTTATCTTCACATGCCTCAATAATAGTTGTCAATTCAATTCAATAAATTAAACATACCTCTTCATTTTCCAGTCTTCCTCTAGTCATAACAACTTGATACTTATTCCCAATTATCTGACTTTCAAAGTGATTCAATCTTACATACCTGGGTGTATTTACTTGTTTTTATTCTTCAGTCACTGCGAAATTCTCAGATGATTCTGGTGTGATTGGATAAACATTCTATATCAGTTTACTCATTGTAGGTTCATTTGATATTATCTCTATATCTGGTTTAGAGTGCATTGACCTTGAATTACCTCTAAACTATTCATCAATCTTCAAATTTGCACTCTCAATGATTTTATGTAATCTTTTATTAAAACATCTATATGCCTTTCTCTTAGATGAATAACCAAGAAATATTCCTTCATCACTTCTAGGATCAAATTTTCCAATATACTCATCTCTCCTAATATAACATTTACTTCCAAATATTCTAAAATATTTAAGAGTAGGAGTGTTACCAAACCATAGTTCATGAGGGGTCTTACCAGTTTCACCTTTGATGTGAACTCTGTTGAATGTGTAAACGGTTGTATTCACTACTTCTCTCCAATATACATGAGGTAGATTTGCTTCTGATATCATACTTCTAGCTGCATCCAAAATAGTTCTATTTTTTCTTTCCACAACTCCATTTTGTTGGGTTGTCTGAGGTGCTGATAGTTGTCTCCTAATTCTATTCACTTCAAAGAATGTATTAAATTCTTTTGATGTGAATTCACCTCCTTGATCTGATCTCAAACATTTGATTTTCTTACTGGTTTCATTCTCTACCTTCACCTTGAATAATTTGAATTTCCCAAAAGCTTATGATTTCTCCCTGAGAAAAGTAACCCAACACATTCTAGAGTAATAATCAATGATTAGCATAAAATATTTATCTCCTTGTAATCTTCTAGTTCTTGCTGGACCACATAAATCAGTGTGAATTAAGTCAAGAACATTATTGGATTTTTCTGGAATACTTTTAAAAGTTGCTCTAACTTTCTTTCCAAATTGACATTCCTTACATACCGGATTGTGAGGTTTAACAATCTTAGGTAAATCCTTTAATGCCTTAGTTGTACTAATTTTCACAATGCAATCAAAATTAACATGATAAAGTCTCTTATGCCATAACCAACTTTCATGAAAGATATTACCTCTAGTTTGATTACCGGTTGCAATTTCCAAGCCAGTTCTATTCATGATTTTGCATTTACCATTCTTGAATTGTAACTAAAACCCTTTTCAACTAATTGACCAACACTCAATAGATTATGCGTCAAACCTTCAACATAGTAAACATTATCAGTCTTGTGCTTACCATCAAAAGATATAGTGCCTTTTCCTTTGATCAAACAAGCTTTATCATTCCCCAAATCGTACTAGACCTCCATTGTATTCTTGAAAAGTTAAGAATTTACTTTTATCACCAGTCATATGATGCAAACATCCAGAATCAATGATCCATTCATCCTTTTATTCAATTTTAGCTGATAAGGCCTGCTCTACCAGTTCAATAGTAGGTGTCAGTTGATCTTCTATTATAGCAACAAAATCCCATCCATTGCTTGTCGGTTCCTCATCAGAATCATTAGTAACTCCTTCATCAGCATAGTAACATGATTTGTCTCTATTCTTCTTAAATTTGTATCTCTGATATTTAGGGTTAGGCTTGTATGCTCTTTTAGCTTCTTCTTTCAATCTTGCATGTCTATCAAGACACCTAGATGCCATATGACCAATTTTATTGCAGTTAAAACATTTAAATGGTGCTTTACCTTCATACTTACTTCTAATTGGACCTTTAGGCATTTTCCTTGCAAATAGTGCTTCAAGTTCTTCCAATTCTTCATTCTCCCTTCTGATGTCTTCAAGTTCTCTTGCATAAAGTGCTTTCCAATTAGATTTTTCAGATGATGATGCCTTGAAAACTAAATCTGTCTTAATTGTAGCAACAAGACCAAATTCCTCAAGTTCAAAAGCTAAAAGTTTTCCAACTAGAGTATCTCTAGATACTGATGCATTACGCATTGTTCTCAATTCATTGATAGCAATTACTTTCATTTTATATTCCGGTGGAAATTCTCTTAAAACTTTAGAAACAATTTCATCTTCACTTAAGGATCCTCCATAACATTGTATACCCAAAACAATTTCATTTACTCTTTCCATAAAAGGATAAATCTTTTCATCTTCTTCCATTTTCAGATTTTCATACCTGACCCGAAAGTATTCCAGTTTTGCAATTTTGACTCTGGTATCACCTTCATTCAATGTTTCCAATTTGTCCCAAATAGCTTTGGTAGTAGATCGGTCTGATATTCCCATGATTTGTTGATCTTACAATGCACTAAAAAGTGCTTCTCTTGCTTTGTAGTCATTCTCCTGATCTTTAGCCAAGGTTGGTGGATTTGGTTGAATTTGAGTAGGACCAACATAGCCATTCTTTGTAACATCCCATATGTCTTTGCCAATGCAATTCAGATGTGTCTCCATTCTGATCTTCCATATACCATAGTTAGTTCCATCAAGTTTCAGACTGTCCTTCCTGAAATAGTTAGTTGCCATAGAATCTCCCCAAGCTGTTAAACTTCTACAAAAAGAGGATTAGGCTCTGATGCCAATTGTTAGGACTCGGAGGCAACTGAGAGGGGGGCCTGAATCAGTTGTTTGTTAATTTCAACCCAAATATAACTTAACCAAACTTAATGCATAATACCGATAAACCAAACTTTGTGTCGGTTAATAGTTTAGCAATTAAATACAATACTTGTAAATTTTAATGATGAATACTAAGAGGGGGGGGGGGTGAATTAGTATACCAAAAAATACTAAACTCAAATACTTAAATAGTCTAGTAGTAAACTGGTAAAACAATTTTACTAACAAACTGGTTAACACAAATGCAAACCAAACAAAAAATAAGGCATTCACCCACAGAAGCACAATCACCATAACACAAGCGATTTTGATGTGGAAACCCAAATGGGAAAAACCATGGTGAGATGAAATTCACAAGTAACTATCTGTAGAATAGTAACCAGACCGGTTAAGGTCAGACCAGTTAAGGTCATACAATGTTTTTCACCAGAACAGATCCTGTTAGGAATCTCAATCTCTGTTAGGAGATAAGTCTGATCAAGGACTACCTTGTGAGAGGATTTCAGATCCACAGATGTGAACCACCTTGTTAGAGGATTTACAAAGGCTTTTCTGGGCCTACCCAGTTAAGGGTTTCAGACTTGTCGAAGATGTGAGTAATCAACAAGTGAATGATCTAATAGATAGCATAGTCAGCTTGATTAGATCCATGATAGCTCATTTCTAATACATTTTAGCATTACTTCAATCTTCAAAATATCCACCCTCTATTACTTCACATAGACTTGCTCTTCTCTACTATGATCACAAAAACTCTTGCAATATTAAAAACCCTAACAACAACTAAAACCCTAGACATGATGTCCTTATAAAGGAATCTGATTTCATGTTGGTTCGACAGAATTACATTGCAAGTTCCTAGGTTCAGTGCATCTAGACACATTTGGTAACATGGCACAAAATTACCATCAAAGTGTTGGTGGATAGTAACTCATCACAAAAATACCAGTTGGTAACTCATCACAGAGTATTACCAGTTCATACAACTTTGCCGATTACCAGTTGGTAACTCATCACAGAGTAATACCGGTTCAAATATAAAACTGATTACTGGTTGACAAGAATGAAGACTGGAAAAATGATAACTACCACTTTAGTTCCTTCGCTCCGCTTGAGATCCTCGAACATCTTGAGGTCTACATACCACTTGGGTCTTCATGCCACTTGAGATCGGTAAACACTTTCTGCAAAACACCGATAGTCTAAAGACTTTAATACATGATACTGGTTGAGCATACCTCATACATACAAAAAGTGATCTCAAAACAAGTATGTGTCCATCAATGACAATCACAACATAATCATCAAAAATGCCAACAATCTCCCCCTTTGGCATTGATGGCAACACTTAGGAAAATTTTGACATCTAGGTGTTTTACAACAAAAATATGCCATAATCAAAATTGCTCCCCCTAAGCATATACACTATCCCTTTTACAGAAAATACAATGTATACTACTCCCTTACAGAGATAAACAAGAAAGTATACATAAAATACAACAAAATTTTAAATATAGAATACTACTCCCCCTTTGCCAACAATGACAAAGTATAGTTGAATAACCCCTGTTTCCATTAGCATTAAAATAATAAGTGTTTATGACAATAAAGAGTGAAACTTGTCAAAAACTGATTTAAAGTCCTATATAAATGTTTTCACGGATAAGGACCATGACTCAAGCAATGAGGTAGCAACCTCACTCTCTATTTGCATCTAGGATACCTATTCCTCCATGGCATCCATGGTACTCATCTCTTGAGTGACCGTTAAGGCATCCAGATTGAGATAGCATTTATGAAGTATTTGTAGTCTTGGTAGTAGAACCAGTTGAAGTTCCTACAAATCTTTGGTCCGGATGCTGATCTCTACCTCTATTCTTGCAGTTTGGAGTCGAAACCGGTGAACGGTTTGCCCATAGGTGGTTAAGGAATCATAGGGCATCTTAAAGGTGCTTATGAATGACTGCAAGTTAGATTGCAATTTATTTTTCTGAGCAAGCACATCATCATAGAATAGATGGGGTTGGTATATCTTACTGAGGAGTAGATTCCCCTCATCCAGAGCATCTCTTATGTCTTTTTGTGCTTTCTGTAGTTTGGATTGGAGCTCATTTAACTTCTTCACCAAGGCAGTGTTCAAAGCCTTTTTGATGCTTCTTTTATGCATTGGCTTCAACAACCTCTTCTAGGCCTTGCACCTAGTCTTCTACAACTGTGTATAGGAGTTTCAATTGAGCTAGAGATGAATCGGTACTTGGGAGATTGGTACCAGGAATCAAACTGGTAAGGGTCTCCACTGTAGTTAGAATAACATCTTTCTCCTTTTTCCTCCTTAGCACTTCCAGTAACTCTTGGGAAAGCTTAATGCTTTGCAGTAGCTTCGATTCATTTGTAGATTGGAGGTCAATGGGACTGGTAATGTCAGCTGGTTTGGCTTGACTACCAGTTGCCTTTGGGGTCTCCACTTGTGTGCTCTATGCTACTTCCTCCTTCTCTTTGGCTCTTAGCTTGTCCTCTTCTGCCTTCTTTTGCTCCTCCGCTTCTTTTTGTCTTTTCTCTTCTTCCTTCTTCCTCTCTTCTTCTTTCCGCTTCTCTTCTTCTTCATCCTTCTTCTTCTTCTCCTCTTCCTACTTCCTCTTCTCTTCTTCTTTTCTCTTCTCCTCTTCTTGTTTCTTTTCTTCTTCCTTCTGTTGCTCTTCTTCTTTCTTTTCCTCTTCCTTCCTCTTCTTCTCTTCCTCTTGTTTATTATTCTCCTCTTCTTTTCTCTTCTCTTCTTCTTTTCTCTTCTCTTCTTCTTGTTGCTTCTTCTCTTCTTTTGCCTATTTCCTCTTTTCTTCTTCTTGATTCTTTTTCCTTTTCTCGATTTGCTCCTTGTCAGCCTTTTCTTTATCCTATTTCTCCTATCCTGCCGCTTCTGTTGGTGTATCAGGAGTAACATTTTCACTGTTCAAGGCATCAAAATCAATAGGGTCCATTTGATCAGTGACCGGTTCTCCTTCACCATCATATACCTCATCTAGTTTATTGATTTCCAATTCTTGCTCAGCTTTCCTGTTGGCTTCAGCCACTTGGTGCAGCCTTAGAGCGGATTGAGCAAGGGAGTGGGTATCTCTTACCACTTCAGGGACTTTTCCTTCTAGTAACAGGAATCTCCTTCTTCTCATGAAGAAGAGGCCTTAATATTTTTCCACAACTTCATAAAGTTTTGAATTAGGGACATCAGGAAAATATTGTGCAAATACTTCCTCTCTTATTTCCTGTTCCTTCTCTATGGCAATGCACCATTTGTTATCTAAAGAATTATACAAAGAATCAGGTGTCTGAGATCTAATTTTTGATGGCCATCGGTCATTAATACATAAATATTTAATGACTTCCTATTCAACTTCTTCCTTTCCATTATCATTAAAATCATCAAAGCATTCTTTCAAATCGCCAAGCACTTTTCTTCTAATGTTCTTGATAGTCCTTTGACAATGTGTCAATGGTTTGTAAGAGGAAATATCAATATTTACCGATGCTGATGTTGCCGGTTCATTGCTAGTTGTCTTTGTCTTCTTCCTTGTTTGCCTAGTCTTCTTAGGCTATTCTTCAGATATAGTGTCCTCTGAGTCCAGTGTGTTGCCTTTTGTCTTCCGCTTTCTCTCAAATACTTTGGCAGGCACAACTTCCGGTTTGTTCTTAGCCGATGACTGCTTGGTCACTTTAGGACTTACTGAAGGTTCTTTTCCTTTCTTCACTGAAGGTTTTTCAACCTATGTAACCCTTTCCAAATAGGTGTCTATTCTCTTCCCTTTTGGATCAAGAGGTGAAGTGAGTAGGGTAGAGGCATACCCATCTAGCATGTCATACATCACCTCATATCCCATGGGTTCCACTTCTTCCTGTCTAGGCTCAACTGCCTCCATTATGCACTCATCTACTCTGATGGTAAAGCAGATATCTTCTTCATACTTCTTGACAATATCACCGAATATTCTCACCCTTTGGCTCATCTTGCATCTGAACTCATCAAAGTACTTGTTCACTACTTCAGGGTGACCGGTTAAGGTCATACAATATTTTTCACCAGAACAGATCCTATTAGGAATCTCAATCTCTATTAGGAGATAAGTCTGATCAAAGACTACCTTGTGAGAGGTTTTCAGATCAACAGATGTGAACCACCTTGTTAGAGGATTTACAAAGGCTTTTCTGGGCCTACCCGATTAAGGGTTTCATACTTGTTGAAGATGTGAGTAATCAACAAGTGAATGATCTAATAGATAGCATAGTCAGCTTGATTAGATCCATGATAGCTCATTTCTAATGC
Source organism: Cryptomeria japonica (assembly GCF_030272615.1). Taxonomy (NCBI): domain Eukaryota; kingdom Viridiplantae; phylum Streptophyta; class Pinopsida; order Cupressales; family Cupressaceae; genus Cryptomeria; species Cryptomeria japonica. Next base: position 704,734,814 of record NC_081408.1, read on the forward strand.
ATTTTAGCATTACTTCAATCTTCAAAATCTCCACCCTCTATTACTTCACATAGACTTTCTCTTCTCTACTATGATCGCAAAAACTCTTGCAATATTAAAAACCCTAACAGCAACTAAAACCCTAGACATGATGTCCTTATAAAGGAATCTGATTTTATATCAGTCCAATAGAATTACATTGCAAGTTCCTAGGTTCAATTCATCTAGACACATTTCGTAACACGATGCAAAATCACCATCAAAGTGTCATTGGATAGTAACTCATCACAGAGTATTACTGGTTCATACAACTTTGTCGATTACTGATTGGTAACTCATCATAGAGTAATACTGGTTCAAATATAAAACCGATTACTAGTTGACAAGAATGAAGACTGGAAAAATGATAACTGCCACTTTAGTTCCTTCGCTCTGCTTGAGATCCTCGAACAGCTTGAGGTCTACATACCACTTGGGTCTTCATGCCACTTGAGATCGGTAAACACTTTTTGCAAAACACTGATAGTCTAAAGACTATAATACATGATATCAGTTTGGAACAAATACCGGTTGAGCATACCTCATACATACAAAAAGTGATCTCAAAGCAAGTGTGTGTCCATCAATGACAATCACAACATAATCATAAAAAATGCCAACATTTAATGCATCAAATAGAGAGACAAATAACATCCACAAAACATGACACATATATTTGTAAGTGGAAACCTTGTAAGGGGAAAAACCATGGTGGGAAACCTTACCCACAATCAGATGATACTACTGTAGATGGTATGCATGTACAATATGGGGTCCGCACATGTAGAAAGGCCTACTGCTTAGAGCTCACTGCATCTAATGTTGGAAATTGACACTCAATTTGTTGGTTTCACTATGTTGTCATTGATGGCAACATGGTATTGTGTTCCGACTTCATGTTTCGGTTCAGTTGTGTATTGGAAAGTACTTCACAGATACTACACCGGCACTGACAGGACAAAAGGATTTCTTTGGTTACCAGCAATGTAGGCCGACATGGTTTAGAATATGATTATCGGTATTGAAGGCTGTAATCTCTTGGATCCGACATTGGAAATTTATTTTTATATTCATGTATTTATTTTATATAGCCAACATATAATTTGACATTGTAATCATCTTTTTATGCCGACATAAGGCATGAAAATTGCATAGGGTATATAGCTCAGTTGGATTAGATCATTTTTTATATAGGAGATTATGGATATGCGAATGTAATATAATGCGAAATATATCAGAGAGATTATATATGTGAGGATATTTATGTAAGGTTTATTCCGGTAAAAGGTTTAGGGTTTCAGACCAGAATAGACAGAGCTTAAACCAGAACTGTATTTAGGCAAAGAAGATGATATCTTAGTAGTGCATCACTTCTTTAGATTGTAGTCTGTATTTTTATGTAGTCAGTGAGACTCCTTTTTATGATTGAGCAGTGTGCTCTAGGCTATAAGCCTTCCTGCAAGTTCGGGCCCCTCATATTTTGTAATATCTCTTCATATGGCCATTGAATTGATATTGTGGGTCACAAATCTCACTGTGGTTTTTCCTCTTTGAGGTTTTTCATGTAAAATTTTGTGTGTTATGATTCTCATTTATGTGATTGACTTATTGGTTACTTTACTTCTTTCAATTTTGTATGTACCGATATACTAATTGGTGTATGAATGTTTTATTAAGGCTAAAATTGATCATTCTGATATAACATTGATTCACCCCCCCTCTCAGTGTTATTGGATTCCAACAATTGGAATCAGAGCCTTGTGCCTTGGAGGAGGTTCAACAACTTGAGGAATATCCTGTATCCGAAATCCATGGACATGGCCTTAGAGAAGCAACTTCAGATGACACTTGAAGATTATGATGTCGAAAGGTTGAAGAATTTAAAGATACAAGATGAATTGAATTCTGCTAAGGAATTCATTCTTGTCCTAAAAGAGAGGTTATCTTTTGTTCAGGCTAGGAGAAAGGAACTTTTGCAAAGTCAGGATGATGAAGAGAAAGATGCACTTAAGCAACAATGTCAGAAATTGAGTCAGGAGAACATGGTTAAGAAAAATGAAATGCAAGTTATAACTATGAGGATGTCAAAGGAGATTGAGGACCAGAAGAAAAAGGAAAAAAATCTTGTTGTATCCCTAAAGAAAAAATTTGAATAATGTGGGAGGTTGGTTCATGAGAATGATATGTTGAGAACTGATTTAGCACAATCCCAGAGTAATGAACAAGATCTTGAGAAACAAATCATAATTTTGAGAGAATATTTAACTATTGCAAGTGAGTGTAAAGAAAAATTCAAGATTGGTTCAACACAAATAGATGAGTTGTTGAAGAGACAAAGGCAGATTAGAGATTTTGGTGGACTTGGATTTGGGCAATGACAGAGTTCTGGTATTGCTAATGAAGATCAAAACCATAAGGCACTGATAAGGCAATTTAATGCTTATAAATTCAATGGTAGATGTTTTGTTTGCAATAGATTTGGTCACATGGCTAGACAATGTAGAAACAAAGCAAATCAGAACCCTGATTCTACTCTCAGTAAATGTTCTAAATGAAATAAGTATGGTCATAAGACAAATTATTGCAGAATGAATGTTAAATGCTATGCATGTGGAAATTTTGGACATATGGCTAATCAGTGCAGGTCAAGCAATTTCAGTGGTTTTAGCAAAGCATTTCAAAAGAACAATGTTACATGTTATGCATGTAATGTGGTTGGACATATTGCTAAATTTTGTAGAAGCAAAAATCTACTAGTTAGTAATGGAGGATCAAGTGAGAAAGGGAAAGAGAAGGTTAGTGAAATTCAACAAGATCATACTTAGAGATGGGTTAGGAAGACTGAAGAACAACGATCGGATGGAAATGCATCGATTACTTATCCGACAGAAGAGGTTTCTCCTACTCCAGTAGGTAGCTCATCCACTAACTGAGGCAAATGCCTTCGGGGTAGGAAAAATTCATGAAGATGCTACATATGCCCCGGGAAGAGGTTCTAGAAGATGTTCCAAACATTGGAGATTCTTATCCGGCATGGATATGTTTTGTTCGAGATCCGATATCTTTCACTGGTAGTCATTTATGTCAATGGAAGATTAGGGTTTTTCATGGAGGTTAAAATGTCGTATTCACTTCATTATTGATCATCTTGCATTCAGAGTGATTTCAAAGTGATCAAGAGTGACTAAGAGAAATCAAGGAATTTTAGAGCAATCAGATTTCTACTTGAGTGATTTCACTGGCGATTGGAATAATTTGTTAAGTGTTTTCACTAAGAGCGATCACAAGGTATTTATCTTTCAACATGGAAGCGAGATCATCTTATATTCCTATATTTGTTTCAAATTTGATTGTGGTAGAGGTCAAGGACTTCCCCAGGTTAGTTTTCAAGGGGTATCCACATGTGGCTACCCTGGAAAATTTGGTTGGAGCATTTTCCCATGTTCTGGAGGGAGTTGTCTATGTTGAGAATGTTAGGGCATACATACACTCTCATATTGAGGTCTTGGGAACATTATAAATTAAGGGCATGTATATGAGCGAGCTGATGGGAGAATCTGGAAAGATCAAACCGACATACAAACACATTGAAGACTTAGGGTTTACTGACATTCTAGAAATTCTAGAATTTGAAGATGAGATAATTAGGTATGTTTTGAGTAGAGTACATGGGGAGTTTAACTAGTTAGATAGACCTTACAAGATCACTGAGGAATTCATCAGGGTAATCACTAGTTTACCATCAGTTGGGCAACATCTAGATAAGAAGGTTTCAAATGATTTATTGAACAAGATCACCAGTGTGATATCTGATAGGAGATCAATGAGGATAATCACTATTATCGACATGCACAATAGATTCAGTAGCATGATCATCGGGTATAAGGTAACTTGGTCAAACCAACTAAATTCTTTTTCTAGTTCATGCATTTTGGCTGCATACAAAATGATGAGAGAAAATATGAAATTGGATCTATATGGTTGGATCTTAGATGAGTTATTAATAAACCTAGGAAAGATTAAGGGAGAAAAGAAGGGAACCTTCCGGTATGGCAACTTGATAGTCTGTTTAATGTTATTTTTCATGAATGATACACCAGGTTTTGGTAAAAGGCAATGGGCATTTAACATTCCGGTAGGGAGACAATTGAAATAGTCAATTGTTGCTTTAGGAAGTCAGAGAGATGATAAAGTTTGGGGACATTTCAAGGGATTTCAAAAATCTATGAAGTCTAGGGTAAGGGTTCCTAAGCATATTGTAGAAAAATATTCAACTGACATATGCTTCATGGTGAAGAAGGATGAAACACTTATGGAAGTAGTTAAGCCTCGAAAGATTTGGATTAAGTAAATAGGCTATGAAGTGGATGCATTGATTCTTGATAATTATGCAAAAATGTTGATTGTTGAACCTATAGATGAGGCACGGGAGCCCTGTAGGACTGCACAACAAAAGTCACATGAGGTTGAAATAGAGTTCAAGGAGACATTGATAGAGAATCAGGAAGGAAAGGCTAGCAAATTTGTTGAGAAGATCTCACAGGATATCAAAGCATTAATTGATGCAGTCCCGAAGAAAGGAAGGAAGAGGAAGAATCTAGAAGTACACATTGAATCTGTTACTACAGAGTCTGAATCTGAGGATGACACACCCTTGGCATTCAAGAGGGTTGTAAGGAAGAAAATAGAGGAAACAAAAGTAGAAGCTAAAAAGAAACCAGTTAGGAAGGTCACACTCAAAATATCAGCACAGAAGCAAGCACCAAATGCAACACCTTCAGCTGCATCTGGTACTGCAAAGAGAAAGAAGATGAATGAAACTAATACAACTATTCAATCTGGTAATGTTCCACCTAAAATTTTTGTAGAATTAATAGATGAAATCACTAAGGATGGTATATTAAAGATTGTACAATTTTATTACTAAGAATTAGAGGATGATGAGCAAAGAGAGGTAGAGGAAGAAGTCTTATTATATTTGGATATTTATAAGAAAGCCTTAATATAAATTGAAAATCAAATACCAGTTGAATTGTATAATATGTTAGATGCTAGAAGACTGACAGTTATACAAGAAGATAAGCATATTAAAATTCAAGATTTATTATCTGTTTGTGTTACTATTGCCCTAGAGGAAATGGAAAGGAAATGGAGGTGGCAGATAGAAAAGCATTTAATAGAAAACATAGAATAACTAGTCTGATGCTAGGAAGGGTAAATGAAATAATAAAGGAAACTCAAAACACCTGGGTCAAGTTATTTGAAGAGAACAGAGGATTCTTTACTTCATTGAAATCAAAGATAGACACTGTAGACACCTTGGTTGTGATGAATAATGATGAACAGAAGATACCCTAATTGGTACTGAGAGGGGGGGGGTGAATCAGTACAGACAAATATGTTCTCAACAACTTATCAAGTTAAAGCAATACCAACTAATTGTCATCATTACTGAATTTAACCATGGCGGTATAGGAGTTGAGAAAATACAACACCACAGGAGCCCAAATAATCTTTGTAAGCTGAAAAACCTATTACAAGGAGAAGCAATGAAGAAAAATCATAGAAGGAAAGAATACACAGAAAATATGCTCAAAAAGACAGAGCTCAATATTCTCCAAAAAAAAAATGTATTGTCAATAATAATCCTTCTTCATCATAATACAATGAAAAGAAAGAACTCAAGCTTTAAAAGTTAAAGAAACCTTAAAAGGGAAAACCTAGGTTTGCACATAATAATTAATTATATGCACCTAATGTTAGCTTAACTATAAAAAGATAATTGGAAACTTAAAGAATTAAACAAATATTATTTAATTAATCAAGTAAAGACCCAATTACTCTAACACCCCCCCTTAAGCTAGACTTAGGGAGAAGCTAAAACCTAGAACAGCTACTGAAAGCATGAAAGATGGGTCCTGACAACAAGGCCTGATCAGGTACCCAAATACAATGAAATCTCTATGAACTGGAGAAATAGAGAAAACCACGTGGGAAAAAAACTCTACTCCAAAAAGAGATGGAAAAGAATACCACTGAACCATGAAATAAATGTAAACACTGTCTCTGAGAAGCTATTGATTTGAAGAACCTCCACTGAAATAGAACATGACCAAGTAGAGAAGACTATAATCTGTATGAGTGCCCTCAAATGACACTACTCAAATCAGAAGGCAAACAAGGCAAACAACTACAATCGAAGATACAGATGGCATAAGACACCAAATCCTGAAGAGCTGATCAATCGAACCATGGAAGCATTAGAACCAATAGGATAAACCTCCCCATAATGTAGAAAAGGGAGAGGGATAGGTACACTAAAAAGAATGGCCAACAAGAACTACATGACGAAGAACCAGGAACATCAAAGGTGCTAAGAAAAGTACATGGTGTCTTGGAAGGAACACTCACTTGACACACAGCATGAGGGGAATGTCCTGGAAGGAACACTCACTAGACAAAGGCAGAAGGCAAACAAGGCAAACATCAACCCCCTCATGGCACTTTATGAATAGTGCATGTACAACAAGACACATGATGTGCAAGATCCCAAGTAAACAATGCATGATGGCACTTTATCTCAGTGTGTTTGCATGAATACAAGCTACAATGATAACAAGACTAGAAATAGAAATGAGAACCAAAATAGAGACATCCTACCTAGAGAAGAGATCCCAGGACCTGAAACAACCAAGATATCCACCAGAGTGCTGAAAAGCAAAAAATTGAATAAAATATGTATGGAGTAGAATATGGAAATAAAACTTAGATGGCTAGAAAGTACACAACACACGCTTTCCAAAAATATAAAGTTTTCAAAAAATGGAGGTCGAATGTTCATTCTACATCTCTCGGAGTGCAAAAATAAGACCTCACTTTGACTGGAAAAAAACATAGTCAAATAGAAAAATTGGAAAAAATTACCAATATGAGAAGGTCTATCTCGAAACCATCTTTTTGACACCTATTCGTTTTTGAAAAAATGACTTCGTATGTCCAAGATAGAGCCAAAATACCAAACCCCCCCTAAAAAAGCCAAAAAAAGAGGTCTGGTGGCTCTTTGGTGGTCTAGTGGCCAATGGGTGGCAGTCGGGTGGCCCCCCAGTGGTTGGGTGGCTAAGTCCGGGTGGCACCTAAGGCTTGAAGTGGTTTCCGGCAGTGCAGCAGGTGGCGGGAGGTGGCTGAAGCAGTTCCCGGTGGCGCAGCAGGCAGTGGGAGGTGGTCGGAGTGGTTCCCGGTGGCGGCAGCTGTAGGCAGTGGTTTCTAGCGGGCAGTGGAGCTGGCTAGGCAGTCGGGCAGTGGAGGAGGTCGGGCCGAGTGGGGATATTTCTGGCGGGCGGCAGCAGGGGCCACTGGGAAGCGGCGGCCGATGGGCACAGGGAGGCCGGTGGGGGACCGAGAGCCAGAAGGGGGCTGGAGACCAGAGGTGCGAGGCCCAAGACCTGCAACAACGCAGCAACACAGGGGCCCCACGGTACCCTGCGTACCATGGGGACCCCCCCAAAAGAAACTTTTTCCCAAAAATTTTTCTTAAAAGAAACAAAAAACCCCTTTTTTTCACTTTTTTTGAAAGAAATTTTTTTTTAAAAGTAAATTTCAGCCTGCACGCTGTAAAAAGGCAAAATATTTTTTGTTTTATAATTTTTTTCTCAATCTGCATGCCAGGGTCGTACAGCCTGGATCTGAGAAAAAAATACTCCTAGAGGCTCAAGAACCAAAATAGGTCAAATTTTATATGACCATTGGGGTTTTTGGGCTTTCTAAGCACGATGGTGAGGTCCGTTTAGGCCCAAAGTGCTCAAAAAAAAAGGTCAAACCCTAGGTGCATAAAAACTTTCTGAAACCCCAGATCTACTTCCAAAGCAAAATTCTCAAAACAAGAATAGGTAGCTGTAGATCTGAAGCTCTGATACCATATAGGAGTTGAGAAAATACAACACCATAGGAGCCCAAATAATCTCTACAAGATGAAAAACCTATTACAAGGAGAAGCAACAAAGCAAAATCATAGAAGGAAAGAATACATAGAAAATATGCTCAAAAAGAGAGAGCTTAATATTCTCCAAAAAAAAAAAGTATTGTCAATAATAATCCTTCTTCATCATAATACAATAAAAAGAAAGAACTCAAGCTTTAAAAGGTCAAGAAACCCTAAAAAGGGAAAACCTAGGTTTGCACATAATAATTAATTATATGCACCTAATGTTAGCTTAAGTGTAAAAAGATAATTGGAAACTTAAAGAATTAAACAAATATTGTTTAATTAATCAAGTAAAGACCCAATTACTCTAATAGGCAGTACTGGTTAAATAGAGTAAGACATCAGACACTTGAAATGCATTCAATACTTGATAATAACTTCACCCATAAATGTATGCATGTGGTATACCAGTAATACCATAACCTATTAACTCTGCATGCATAATCTTTCAACCAAAGAATACATAATCATCACATGAAAAATGCATAACACATAAAACACATATTTTTCACGAGGAAACCCAAATGGGAAAAACCATGGTGGGGATGAATACCCACAAGCTTTTTTTTGAACTCTTTTGAAGATCGCTCTGTTAGGAGCCTAGTCCGATTAAAGACTTTACAATAGGTTTTGCTAGGAACCGATCCTGTTAGAGATCACCTGGTTAAGGGATGGCTATATACCCTGTTAAAGGTTACCTCGCTAGAGGATTTGAAGAACTCAATGATCTTGAGTCACCCAGTTAAAGGTTTTACAATAAGCCTATTCTGATTAATTAGAAAAATAGGTTTTCAGGACTCGAAACCTTTAGCATAGGAGATTAATAAAAGTCAACATAGAGTATCCAGAGCATAAAAAATACTTACAAAACAACTGGCAAAAAATCCAGTAAATAGAAAGGATAGCTAAAGATAAAAATAGCAAAACAACAAAAACCAGGAAAACATTGCACAGTTAAAGAGTCTTCAGAAGGTGCTCCGCCTTAATCACTAACTGGTCATAGGAGGCCGCAAAAACTTTGAGTTCATCCAAGTCCTTATTAGGCTTCTTCTCCTTATTTTTACCTTTGGTTCTTGTTCTGGGTCCTTGGACTTCTCATGTGCCTTCAGTGTCAGGGTCAATATCCAGGGTATCCTTCTCCTCATCCAACTTGCTGATGAGAGTTTTGGTATTGCCAACAGAGACCTTCAGAATGTTTAAGCTTTGCTCTGTGATACTTTTGAGACATTCCTCAATTTTGTTGACTTTACTAACAGTTCTTGACATAGTTTGATCCATAGCATTAGCATTTGCTTTCATCTCTAGCAGGTCTTTCTCATTTTTCTCGAATCTGGGGTTGAAGGAGTCTCTTATATTTTTAGCTTTAGCAACAGTATTTGTCAAATCCTCCATATAATCTACCATAGTCTTACCTTCCCCTATGTTGATAGTTTCCACAATCTATATTTTGTGGATGAGATTTTTGTTGTCATCCACAACTTTCTTGTAACTGGTGATTAACCATTCCATGGTGTCCATAAAACCTTTCATACCCTCAGGAGGAGGGTTTCAGGAGAGATCAATCTTACTGGAGTTGTCATGTTCCTTATTTGGGGTGTCACCAATAGTAGCTTTGTCATCAGCCCTTTGAACTTCTCCAGTGGTCACCTCCTCCGAGTTTTGGTTAGCTTCTGGACTCTTTTTCTGCTTGTGATCCTCCAACTCCTTCACATTCTCATCCTTTCTCTTTCGTTTGTTTCTGGTCTCTATATGGACTTTAGTTTTCTTTTTTAGAGAACCCTGGGGTTTCTCCTTCTCTGAATCTTCAAAGACCTCCTCCAAGGAGGAGGAACTGATCTGGAGAATCTTGCCTTTAGTTTTCTTTCCTTTTGAGGAGGACGACCTAGTTTTCAAATATTTCCTCTTCTTACCTACTTCAACTTCTGAGTCATCCATACTCTCCTCAGACTCACTCATTGGATCACTATCAGAACCCTCGTACAAAGAGAAAACAGAGTCCAACCCATCCTCCTCAGACTTTGAAATAGAGGGTTGCGGGCAGGCTATCTGGTTAGCCTTGAGATCGTCATAAACAAGAACCATTAAGCCTTGATGCATGGTAGTGTCCCCATAGGGTTCTCTTTATAGGCCTTAATGGTGGCATTCATAGAACATAACAGAAAATATGGAATGTTAACCTTCTCATCATGCCTAAAATGATTTAGCAAAACAAAATGGTAGGTGTATACTTTAGTAAATCTACCATCCAAAGTAATATAGTGCATTATAACAAAAAGGACCTCCCTCCATGGTTTAACAAAATCCCTATGGGGATAGTAAGTTTTACTTAGCTTCACCAGGCATTTTTTCTCTTTTTTTAGTTTCAGGATATCTTTCAATAGCCACCTTTCTCACTTTCTTGTCCTTGTAGTAGTTACTTCCTTCCCTTCAAAGACCCATGGCCTGGGCAATAAGGTCTTCATCTATGACAACAGACTGGTCTCCCATCTTCAAAATGCCCTTTCTCTAGTTTTTACAAAAGAAATTGGTGACTGTGGCGTCCCGCCCATGGAGCCTCTCCATAAATTTTGAGAACCCACCCTTCTGTAGTATGTTCCAAACCACCTCCTTTTGCTTCCACTCCTTGTAGTTGCTAGGTTCGTATCGGTGTCTATTTCTGCCCATATTTTTGTTATATAGAGAAAAATGTCAAAACTTGTAAAGAACTTTAGACAGAAAGTTTCTCGGAGCTACCAAATTTACCCAGAAAGCATGGGAAGTGATAGATTGAGTGTTATAATAAATGGTGCTAACAATATTATAATTGCTCGAAGCACTCCTTTTAATCCATTTCATTATTGTTTTGTACATCAAAAATCTTTGGGATGCTATTATATCGGTCCTTAAAAATGATTAATTTGACATCCTCAAGGAGGCCTTGTTCTCCCTTCCAAGTAATCATTTCGTCTTGATTGAACATCGCGTTGGCTGTCCAGTCAGCACACCCATTAACTTCATGGTAGATATGAGATATGTAAGTTTTCTCAAAAGTATTAATGAGGTCTCTAGCAGCTTTTATAATGTTATTGATAGACCATGAGGGCTTAGAGGTCCCCTTGAGGCATTTGATGATGTTGTTTGAGTCCCCTTCAATCCATATGTAGGGGAAATTCCATCTTTTTCGAGGAGAATGCCTTGGAGCTACCATTGCTTCTACTTTGTGGTTTGTTTGACTTCCTATTGGAACAACAATCATTTCCTTTCATATACCTTTGTCATCTCTAAGAATAGCTCCACATCCCGCAGGGCCCAGATTACCTTTTGTAGCACCATCAAAATTGACTTTGAACCAACAATGAGGGGGAGTTTGCCATCTTGCTTCTAGTCTTTTGTTTTGCTTGGGGTCATAACTTCCAGCATTCTTCAAATTCTAGGAACTTAAAATGTGAGATTCCAATGGGTTGGTCAAAAAAAAGGGACCCCCAATGATCCCAATGTTCTCCACAATCACCCATTGTATTTTTTGGAACACAATATCATGAGTAAGGGAAGTGTCCCTAAAAATATGACTGTTTCTTTCTTTCCATAATCCCCATAGAATGTGACGGAGTGATAGTTGCCACAGAGATCTCAAAAAGGAGTTAGACCAATGGTAATTCTTGGAGTAGAACAACTCATTGATAGTGTTAGCAAACATCCAAGCAATGCTAAAACTCTTAATAAATCTTTCCTAGATCGAAGAAAAATAGGAACATCGAATAGCCAAATGGTCCACTAACTCTTCCTCTTTGAGACACAAAGAACATCTATTAGGAAAGGAAAATCCTCTACCCTTGAGGTTATCTAAGGTCAAGATTTTATTTTGAAGAATAATCCAATAGAAAAAGTTGATTTTGGGGTCAGACCCTTTATCCAAGCTTTAGACCAAAAAGGATTGTCAGAAGGGGTGGGGGAGAGAACACCATACATTGAAGAGATGGTAATAATACCTTTGGGTTCATACTTCCAAATGAGGGAGTCTTCCTCTTTATTCAACCAGGTCGAAGACAGATGGTTTTTAAGGTTAATGAGGCTTGGGTGAATACTTTCAATGTTCTGCCATTTATTGCCTATCCAATACCCTTCAACTAAAGGAACAAAAGTTCTAATACAGGAGGAGGCATAAGGGGCCCATTCTGGGATTTCAATCAAGGGTTTATCAAAAAGCCAGGGGTCTTCCTAGAATTTAACTTTCCTACCATTTCCTACTTTCCAAATAATCCCTTTAGCAATGCTATCTCTGCACTTAGAGGCATGGTTCTAGATGTGGGACCCATTAATACTGATTCCAAAATTGATAAAAGAGGAAAGAGAGGAGGATAGAAGAAAGTACTTACTTTTCTAGATTTTACACCATTCATTATCTAAGTGGAACATTCTCCAAACTTGTTTGGACATGAGAGCTTCATTTAAGGTCCAAATTCTTCTCAAGCCCAAACCACCTTTACTTTTTGGTCTGCATACCTGATCCCAAGCCACAAGAGACATTCTTTTCTTGTCCTCAATCCCTGACCATAGAAAATTTCTTTGAATTTTCTCAATTGCATCAGCACACTTAACTAGAATTTTGGAAAGGCTTAGGGCATAGATAGGTATGCTTTGAAGTGAATCTTTTAGAAGTTGTAGCTTTCTAGCTTGACTTAAAAGGGCTCCTTTCCAACTAGCTATCTTTTTGTGAAATTTGTCCACTAAGGAGCTCCAAAAAGAATCAAGAGGTTCAATTCCCAAAGGGAGGCCAAGATAAGTGGCAAGAAGATCAGCAATCCGACATTCCAGGATTCTGTTGATTCTCTGTTGTCTTCTCTCTGGGGTGTTGATGAAAAAAACTTCACTTTTGACCCAATTAATGAGCTGACCAGAAGCAAAGGCAAACTTACAAAGAGTGTCCTTTAAGGTTCTAGCTTCAGAGATGCTTGATTCCTCTAGTAAAATCTTGTTAAAGCTAACCTAGTAAAGGGGTTTTCCAGCTATTGAAATGATTAGAAGACAATAGGTAAAACTCTCATCTGATAACAGCACAACATGCTAAGGTAGATCCTTTTCAGTTCATCTACTCTGCAGTTCTCCACTCACTGGTTTGGCAAGTATCTCATCAGTCGGGTACACACACACAACTTTTGCCAACAACTTTACAATAACAAACTAATGAATACTAAGAGGGGGGGTGAATTAGTATACCGAAAAACACTGTACTCAAATACTTTGTAAGACTAATAGTAAACTGATAAAATAGTTTAATAGACAAACTAGTTAATACACATGCAAACCAAAATGCAAATAGAGCATTCACCCACAAAAGCAATACAACCATAACACAAGATATTTGACATGGAAACCCAAATGGGAAAAACCACGGTGAGGTGAAACTCACAAGTCACTATCTACATAATAGAACCCAGACTGGTTAAGGTCAGACCAGTTAAGGTCTTACAATGTTCTTTACCAGAACAGATCCTGTTAGGAATCTCAATCTCTGTTAGGAGATAAGTCCAGTTAAAGACTACCTTGCTAGAGGATTTTAGATTCACAAAGGTGAACCACCTTGTTAGAGGATTTTACAAAGGATTTTAGGCCTACCTGGTTAAGGGCTAAGAACTTGTCAAAGAGGTGAGTAATCAACAAGTATATGATCTATCAGATAGCACAGATTGCTTGGTTAGATTTAGTATAGCTCATTGCTAATGCATTCTAGCATTACTTCAGTCTTCTATAGTTCTCACTCTATAACAGCTTGATCTTCTCAGATAAGATCACTCTCACAATAACTTATCAACCACCTTAAACCCTAGCAACAACAAAATGCTCCACACACTAAAAACTCTAGACATGATGTCCTTATATAGGAATTTGATTTCATGTCGGTCCAATAGGATTTCAATACAATTCCCTAGGTTCAATGAACCTAGGCATACTTGGTAACTTGACACAAAAAGCATCGTTTAAGTGTCGGCATCATCAAATATTGGTGGATGGTAACTCATCACAAAATGCTGATTGGTAACTCATCACAGAGTATTACCGGTTCATACAAAATACTAGTTGCCAGTTAGACAAAAATGAATATTGGTGAAAATGTGTTATGCTGCTTTATTCCTTCGTACCACTTGGGATCCATGAACTGCTTGTGGTCGACATGCCACTTCAGACCGATAAACACATTCTGCAAAATACTAATATTCTAAAGACTATAATGCAACATACCGGTTTGTAACAAATACTGGTTGAGCTCTAGCTCATACATATAAAGGGGATCTCAATGCAAGTGTGTGTCCATCAATGACAATCACAACATAAACATAAAAAATGCCAACACAAACATCATCGACCTTATATACAATAGTTAGGTCGATAGCATAAACCCTAAACCCTAAACCCTAAACATCTTAGGTTTATAACATAGGTGGTCCAATCCTGACTATCCAAACACATTGCATAGAGTATTACAATTTCAAATAGATCACAAGACAATCTGCATTGTTCATTCATCACCACACATGGGAATCAGTAACCCATCACACTCTCTTCTCATACTACTAAGAGGAATGATCATTCCTGAGGTAGACATCTACCGTAGTCGATCTTCTCATGCAAGATCCTCAAGGAAATCCTTCACATGCACCAAGCTAATGTGGCACCTCGATCTCATTCACATCTCTTGGCTAACTCATCATAGAATATCATTAGTTGCATCACACAAGCTAGATCGCCAAACCAGTAACCCTAGAGTAGAGACTACCAATAGGTAGTCACACTTTAGTGAAACCCTGACACCAGCTCACTGCATCTCCTCATACCTCTTCATACTAGTTCACTTGAACTTATTGGCATCAATGACAACATACATTATCATCATGTCAACATGCTGGTTCATCATATGCCAATAATATCCAACAATCTCCCCCTTTGGCATTGATGGTAATACTCAGTGTAGCATTGCAACTATAAACATCATAGACCAGTGTATCTTCATGATCAGATATCTTCACCTCATACATCAGATATCTTCTCCCCTTTGACAACAATGCCAAAGTGGAGGCACAAGCTTCCATACTCTACTATGTTGCTCCCCCTATGGAGTAGCATCCTTCAACTCATCAATCCTGAAACATTTGTCACTGTAGTACTTGATTGATGTAGAACACACATCTTTAGTTGACTTCATGAAGGGGAAGAACCCCTAATTCACCTTGCAAATAGGTAAATGTAGTCTTTGGTAAGGGGTTAGTGAATATATCTGCTAGTTGCTCCTTATTGGAAACATGTTGTAGTACAACCTCCTTATTCTGAACTTTCTCTCTCAAGAAATGATATTTAAGCTCAATTTGCTAGTTCTAGCATGCAATACCAGATTCTTGGAAATATTTAATGCACTTGTGTTGCCACAAAATATATTCATCAGTTCAGATACAGGTACTTTGAAACCTTCCAATACATGTTTCATCCAAATTGCTTGAGTGCAGTTCATAAATTCTACCACATATTTGACTTCAGCTATAGACTGGGAAATATAGCTTTGCTTCTTACTTGTCCATGATACTAATCTTCCACTAAGAAAGAATGCTCCACCGGTTGTGCTCTTTCGGTTGTCCACATTACCTACCCAATCAGCATCAGTATATACTTTGAGATTATAGTCACCATTATATGGATACCACAATTCATAGGCAACTGTTCCTTTTAGATATCTAAGAATCCTCTCGACAGCTACCAAGTGGGATTCTCTAGGACATTTCTAAAAATGAGCTACTATGTCCAGTGCATGAGCAATATTTGGTCTGATGTGCACCACATAGTACAGATTACCGATCATTGACCGGTACTTCTTTTCATTCACCAATGCTGAATCATCTTCCTTAGTCAGTTTACAGCCAATCACCATTGGTGTATCAACCGGTTTGCTGTCCTCCATGCCAAAAGTCTTCAATACCTCTTTGACATACTTGGACTGGGTAATAGAGATACCCTCTTTCATTTGCTGAATCTATAAACCAATGAAGAACTTTATCTCTCCAATCAGAGAAATATCAAACTCTTTCTTCATTTCATCTGCAAATGCATGACTCATTTTATCATCTCCTCCAAAGATTATATCATCCACAAACACTTCATAGATAAGAATCTGATCACCTTCTGATTTCAAGTAGATGTTGCTATCTTCACTTGTTCTCTGAAATCCAATCTTCACAAGATGAGAGTGTAATCTTTCATACCATGCCCTAGGTTCTTGTTTCAGTCCATACAGAGCTTTGTGTAATCTACACACCATGTCATTGTCTTCTGATAAGGCAAACCCTTCCGATTTCTCTATATACACTTCCTCTCAGAAAAGTAGACTTCACATCCATCTGATAAACCTTAAATCCCTTAAATGCTGCAAATGTAAGTAGCATTCAGACACCTTCTAGTCTAGCCACAGGAGCAAAGGTTTCTCCATAGTCTTCTCCCTCCTCCTGAGCATATCCTTTGCATACAAGCCTAGCCTTGTTCTTGACAACCATGCCTTCTTCATTCAGCTTATTCCTAAAGACCCATTTGGTACCTATGACATTTTTATGTTTTGGTCTAGGCACCAAAGACCACGTTACATTCTTCTCTATCTAGTCTACCTCCTCTTCAATTGCTTTAATCTAGTCTTCATCTATAAGAGCTTCTCTAGAAGTCTTGGGTTCAAATTCAAAAATCATGCAAGAGTTCTCCTTTACTTTTCTTCTTGTGAGTATCCCTGCATCTTTATCTCCTATGATTTTCTTCGGATCATGATGTAGCTTCACATATCTAGGAATGACTCTAGCTTGATCTACTATCTTTTCTTCTTCTCCTTCACTTACCTCTTCTTCTTTTCTTGTTGCAGCTTCTACAGGAACACTGAGATCTTTACAAGTTTCTTTCTTAACCAGTTCCCAGAAGGCTATACCCAATCCATCTTCCACTTCTTCACTACAGGTTTCCTCAGGTTCTTCAAGGGATTCATCAACCCTGACATTGATACTTTCAACAATATTATGTGTTCTATTGTTGTAGCTCTTGAGAGTTTTGCTCTTAGAGGAATATCCCAAAAATATTCCTTCATCACATTTTGCATCAAAATTTCTCAAATGCTCACCTCTCTTGATACATCACTTACTACCAAACACTTTAAAGTAACTCAGAGTGGGAATTTTCCCGGTCCAATACTCATAAGGGGTTTTATCTTTTCCTTTCTTTATAAGTACATGGTTCATAGTATAGACTGCAGTACTCATCGCTTCTCTCCAAAAGGTGTGGTCAACCTTTCCTTGGATCAGCATTGTTCTAGCCGCTTCAACTATAGTCTTGTTATTTCTCTTTGCTATGCCATTCTATTGTGGTGTCCTTGGGGTAGACAACTGCCTCTTGATACCGTTATCTTCACAGTACTTATTGAATTCATTAGAAGTGAATTCTCTTCCTTGATAAGTTCTCAGGCATTTTATCTTTTTACCACTTTCTTTCTCTACTAATGCTCTGAAGACTTTGAACTTTCCAAATGCTTCATACTCATCTTTCAAGAATGTGACCCACATCATTCTTGAGCAGTCATCAGTAAGAATCATAAAATACCTATCTCCCTAAATACTTCTAGTTTTCATAGGACCACACAAATCAGTATGCACAAGATCAAGTAAATTTTCTATTGAGAAAGACTTACCTTTAAAAGTTGAGGAAGACTTCTTCTCAAGTTGACATTCTCTACACAAAAAATTCTCAGGTTTGTTCAGCAAAGGTAATCCTCTTACCGCCTTGATCTTACCAACTTTAACAATATTGTCAAAGTTCATATGATAGAGTCTCCTATGCCATATCCAACTATCATCAAACTTTTCCATTAGACACTGACTTATCTTGGCATTCAACTGAAATAGGTTACCTCTAGTTTGCTTACCGGTGGCAATAAGTTCACCACTCTTCCCAATTATACTACAGACCCTGCCTTTGAATTCCACAATGAGTCTTTTTTCATTTAGTTGAGCAACACTCAATAGGTTATGCTTAAGACCTTCTACCCAGTAGACATTATCTGCATGGCTCTTTCCATTCAGTGAGATGGATCCTTTACCTTTCACCAAACATGGTGCATCATTGCCAAATTTGACAACACCTCCATCATATTCCTCTAGAGATAGAAACTTTCTCCGGTCACCAGTCATGTGGTGAGAACACCCACTATCTATAATCCACTCATTGGAGTTGTTAATGTGAGAGACAAGTGCTTTCTTATTAGACACTTCTTCCTTTATAGCTACAAATACCATGTCTTCATTTTCTTCATCCTTTGATTCTTCATCAGTGACACCTTCATCCACAGCAACAAGGTAATTTCTTATGTTTCCTCCTTTATACTTTCTAAACTTCTCTGGTTTATCTTTATTATCACTGTTAGGACAATTTACAGCTATATGTCCTATCTTGTTGTAGGACAAAACATTTCAAAGGAAGTTTACCTCTATATTTTCCAGTTCCCTTCAAAAGTATTTTAGCAAGAAGAGCTTCAAACTCCATCAAAATCTCTTCATCATCCATATCTCTACATTGTCTGGATTCATAACTGGTACTAGTTTCTTTTCCTTTTCTAGATGGTACAACAGATGCTTTAAAGGTGGACTGAGTCTTCTGAACACTGCCATCATAGCTATTCAACTCATATGCAATTAACATTGCAATAATAGAAACTAAGGATACCTTGGTTTTATCAATAGAACTTAGTTGCTGGATAGCAACAACTCTGATTGCATAGATTGGTAACAATGATCTAAGGACTTTACTAACAATGGTGCTATCATCAATGGTTCCACCAACGCTTTTGATATCACCAACCACAGTCTTAATCCTAATGCCATATTGTTGAATGGTCTCACCTTCAACCATCATCATATCCTCAAATTTACCTCTAAGGCTCTCTTTGTTAGCTTTCTTTACATGCTCATCACCACCATAAATGTTTTCCAGTGCATCCCATACATCCTTAAGTGTGTCCTTGTCTTGTACATCAATAAACTCAATATCTGATAGGCTTCTGATAAGGGCTTCCATGACTTACCTGGTTTTCTTGTATCTCTCTCTTTTGATCGTCCTTCAAAGTGCCAGTAGGAGTCACATAGGCATTCTCAACATAGCTCCAGTGTTGAGAACCCATACTCTTGATGTAAATCTTTATTTTGTCCTTCCATATCTTGAAGTTATCTCTATTGAACTTAGGACCTTCCCTCTTCATCATTACAATAGGATATTTTACCTCAAGCGTTTAAGCTTATATCACCAAGGACCTGGAGACACTCTAATACCAATTGATGAATAATGATGAATGACAGATACCCTAACTGGTACTGAGATGGGGTGGTGAATCAATACAAACAAAAATGTTCTCAACAACTTATCAAGTTAAAGAAATACCAACTGATTGTCATCATTACTGAACTTAACCATGGTAGTATCGGTTAAACACATTAAGATATCAGACACCATAAACTGATAAGTTTGAACACCTCAAATGCATTCAATACTTGATAATAACTTCACCCATAAACGTATGCATGTCATATACCAGTAATACCATAACTTATTAAGTCTGCATGCATAATTTTTCAACCAAAGAATACATAATCATCACATGAAAAATGCATAACACATAACACATAGATTTTTCATGTGGAAACCCAAATGGGAAAAACCACGGTGGGGATGAATACCCACAAGCTTGTTTTTGAACTCTTTTGAAGCTCGTTCAGTTAGGAGCCTAGTCTGGTTAAAGACTTTATAATAGGTTCTGCTAGGAACCAATGCTATTAGAGATCACCGGATTAAGGGATGGCTATATACCTTGTTAAAGGTTGAAACCCTGTTAAAGGTTACCTCGCTAGAGGATTTGAACAACTCAATGATCTTGAGTCACCCGGTTAAAGGTTTTATAATAAGCATGTTAAAGCTACCCAGTAAAGGGATTTTCCAACTGTTGAAATGATTAGATGACAACAGGTAAAACTCTGATCTAATAATAGCATGACATGCTAAGGCGGATCCTTTTTCAGTTCCTCTACTTTGTAATCACACTCTGTAGTTCTCCACTCACTAGTCTGGCAAGTATCTCATCACTCCGATACACACACACAACTTTTGCCAATAACTTTACAATAACAAACATCATCAACCTTGTAGAGAACAGTTAGGTCAGTATCATAAACCCTAACCCCTAAGCATCTTAGGTTTATAACACAGGCGGTCCAATCCTGACTGTCCAAACACGTTGCATAGAGTATTACAATTTCAAATAGATCACAAGACAATCTGCATCGTTCATTCATCATCGCACATGGGAATCAGTAACCCATCACACTCTCTTCTCATACTGCTAAGAGGAATGATCATTCCCGAGGTAGACATCTAATGTAGTCGATCTTCTCATGTGAGATCCTCAAGGAAATCCTTCACGTGCACCAAGATGACATGGCACCTTTGTTACAAGCTAGAGTTGCCATTGCACCAAAAGATCAACCTTCGACCTGTCAATGCCCGATACAACCACTAGACTTATAGAATCCACAGGAGGCTATTAAACCATGTCGCGAATCTCCACAAGGGACATTGGCCCACTACCAACAATCCCTCTCCCAGCATCACTCATCATGGCTTGCATGATTCGAACCTGTGGCCAATCCTTGATACCACTTGTTACAAGCTAGAGTTGTCGTTGCACCAAAATATTGACCTTCGACCTATCAATGCCTGTCAAAACCACTAGACTTATACAATCCATAGGAGGTTGTTAAACCATGTCGCAAATCTCCATGAGGGACATTGGCCCACTGCCAACAACCTCAATCTCATTCACATCTCTTGGCTAACTCATCACATAATATCATCGGTTGCATCTCACAAGCTAGATCACCAAACTGGTAACCCTAGATTAGAGACTACAAACTGGTAGTCACACTTTAGTGAAACCCTGACACCAGTTCACTACATCTCCTCATACCTCTTCATACTAGTTCACTTGAACTTATTGACATCAATGACAACATACATTATCATCATATGCCAATAATATCCAATAGGTTGAAGGAAAAGGAAAGGGGATTATGAGTACTTCACCCTCAATTTTGAAAAATATTAAGATATTGGAAATCAAGCCCCCGGTAGATACTAGTGTACAGACAAATATTGAGATACTGGCTAATATACTCAATACTCAATATTAGTCCTCCAGACAAAAATGTACAGGTTGAGGTTATAGTTCCTATAGAGGAACCAACATTTACAGAGACTGCACCAAGTGGTGAAGCCACAAGTGCAAGTGAGGAAGCTATAACGGAAAAATCATTAGAGAAGAAGAAAGGAGAATCTAGTAGGGAACCGGTAGTTGGTCCATCATTTTTATCAATTGACACCTCACATGTTGAAAATAAAAACATAATAGAGATGAATCCTACTAAACTCATGATGATGGAAGCACAAAAACTAATGAAGGAAGGACCTACAGATAAAGGGATTATTGATCAATCAATCATTGTTTTACACAGACTAGTCCTGGAGTGCAAGATTGACAATGAATCAAGCCCATCTAGCAAGCTTAAGATGATCAGTAAGCATATCTCAAAGGATTTTCAATCCTTACAAAAAATTTCAAATAGGAAAGCACTGGAGAGATTCACTCAGGCTAAGAGAGCTACATTTGATCAGGTGATTGAATTTGAGAAGAAGAAGATTGATGAAAAATTGAAACTAATAGATAATTCTTTAAAGAAGTGTACAAATATTCATAGGGTTTGTTGTAATATTGATATTGTTACAGTCAATGTGGATAAGAAGATAAAAGAACTTCAGGAGAAAATTGCAAATATAGCTAATTCTTTTGATGGATTAAGTTCATTGACTACATCCATTGATGGTCAAAATTTGATTTTGGAAAACTAAATTTTTGTTCTTCAAAAAGAAAGAGACAAAATTATAAGAAGAGTCAGAAGTCTGAGAGGCTTGGTGAGTCCCCGGTTGGATTCACTCATTGCACATAAGAAAGAATGTATGGATATGGTGGGAAAGCCCACACCGGCAAAGGTAAATGAGAAAGAGAATTTTACACATATATTAAATGGACTTGTATCCATTTCTGACACTTCCAAAACTAGTTGGGATACTTATCTTGAGCTATTGGAAAAGGCTTATCCATAATTTTTTAAATTTGTTAAGCTCCGGTAAGATATTTTTGGGATATTCATTGTACAACTTTTTGAATCTTTGACATTCTTTTTAGAATTTTTGATGGCATTGATGTCAAAGGGAGAGTTGATATAGATGTGAAAAACATTAGAAATATTTGTATACATTAGGGGAAGATATGGAGATATGGAGTATGGATTATTTTGCATTAATGAATATTTAGCTCGGGGGAGTGTGGAGTACGTAGGATGAAACCGACAAATGAAACCTTGACCATTTTTCACATGAGTGTTGCCATCAATTTCAAAGGGGGAGATTGTTGGAAATTGACACTCAATTGGTTGGTTTCACTATGTTGCAATTGATGGCAACATTGTATTGTGTTCCAACTTCATGTTTTGGTTCAGTTGCGTATCGGGAGGCATTTCACAGATACTACACTGGTACCGGCACCGATAGGATAAAAGTATTTCTTTGGTTACCAGGAATGTAGGCCAACATGCTTTAGAATATGGTTATCGGTATTGAAGGCTCACATCTCTTGGATCTGGCATCGGCAATTGATTTTGATATTCATGTATTTATGTTATCTGGCTAACATATAATTTGACATTGTAATAACCTTTGTAAGCTGACATAAGGCATGAAAATGGCATAGGGTATATCGGTCAGTTGGATTAGATCATTTTTTATATAGGAGATTATGGATACGTGAATGTAATATAATGTGAAATATGTCAGAGAGATTATGTATGTGAGGATATTTATGTAAAAGGTTTAGGGTTTTAGACTAGAACAGACAGAGATTAAACTAGAACTGTGATTGAGCAATGTGCTCTAGGTTGTAAACCTTCTTGCAAGTGCAGGCCCCTCATATTTTGTAATATCTCTTCATATGGCCAGTGAATTGATATTGTGGGTGACAAATCCCACCGTGGTTTTTCCTCTTTGAGGTTTTCCACATACAATTATGTGTGTTATGATTCTCATTTATGTGATTGGCTTATTGGTTTCTTTACTTGTTTCAATTATGTATGCACCAATATACCAGTTGGTGTATGCATGTTTTATTAAGGCTAAAATTGATCATTCTGGTATAGCACTAATTCATCCCCCCCGCCCCTCTTAGTGTTATTGGATTCCAACATCTAACATCATCAATCTTCATCAAAGCATCACCAGAATAGTGTCTCATGTCAACAATCTCTCCCTTTGGCATTGATGGGAGCATTGTAAAAAATGACAGGTATTCCAAGAAGCCAAAACTGCAATCAATCTAAAAAATATGTATACTCAACTAACTCCCCCTAAGAATGTGTACCATTTTTCACTGCCCTCTCTCCCACTTTGACGTCAATGGGAAAGGTAGGAATCTGCCAAAACTTATATACAAAATAATGTGTATAGTGATCTACAAAAACTTGAAAACATCTACATAAGTTGCCTTCAAAGACTTCAAATACTCATTCCATCCTCTCAGGAAACAATCCAAAACATTAATTTGGGTGCTAAACATGTATGCATGAACTTCTACACCTTTAAGATTTACAGGAACATCTTTACCTAAAGAAGTTACTACATCCTGTTGAGCTCCAAGTATCCATCGGGGAGTGATTAAACTTCTCAATTCTCTCACTCTACTTATCATTTGTTCCTTTTCCTTATTCAAGCCCTGTATTTTATCAGTGAGATCCATTACCTAGGCTTCAAGGGTACTAGGAAAGACTGAATGCGGGACAAATAATTTTTCTATATAGACTAATTTCCCTTCAAGATCTCTTATTTTCTTGTCAGTGTCTATAGAAAACTTAGGCAAAAAGAGACACGACTTTAGGATTTTACCACCTTCATCCAAAGCATCCTCAACACTTTTCACTACAGATTTTAAAATTCCCTATCAGCCTCATTCATTTTCAAATAGGTTTGGAGCCTCATTTCATTAAACTTTTACAAACATTTATATCTGATACTTTCTCTAATGATACAAAATTTGATTCAACTTTGTTTGACATATCCTTAAGCTTACTAGAGGCGTGTCACTGAAAACTAGCTTAAGATTAGGCAAAATTTTCTCCAAAATACAGTCATCAAAGATATAATATTTTTCTCTTTAGATGTGAACTTAAGTAAGTCCTCACTTGCCTTTATTTGCATGAGGGTGACTAACTTCAGTACTTGAAGAGGGTACAGGGTACTTAAATCTACCAGACCATGAAAAAAATCATCTTCATCATCTGCAATATTCTTTCCTTTGTCAGGAACAGTGGCTTTTGTCATGGTCCTCGGAGCCTTATCAGTCTTCTCTTCACCCTTCTCCTTCATAGCTTCTTTTGAATATGCATCTTTTTCTCCTTCCTCACCATCACCTTTAGCCTTTCCTGCATCGCCTATCTCCAGCCATCATCTTAGCAATGATTTCTATCTCCAAAGGATCCTGCATAGCTTAACTAGAGTTGCCAACTACTTGACTATTAGTGGTATCATATACAATTTCTACCGGATCTATCTATATAGATGGCTACTAAAGAGAAACTTATGTTTGAACATGAACTACCAGAGGAGAAATATCTTTCCTTGATTGTCCTTCCAGTTGGGAGTCATCCTTCTCTCGATAAACCTGATAGTTATTTTTTGTCAAAATTTTCCTTAGAATACCTTCTGTATCTTTTATTACTATAGACACTTAAAAATAATTATTTTAATTATTTTTAATTCCTCACATAATTAATTAATTAATTATGTTAATTAAAATTATTGTCAATATTAATTAAATATAATTAATATTGTCACTATAGCATATGATTTATTTAATAAATCAATCCCTTTCTTTATTCTTCTAAAAAATCAAATCCTCACAAATCTTCCTCTTAGCTAATTAATTTCAATTAATTAGTTAACCTACATGATTCCTACAAATCATCTTCTTAATTCATCATTAACCTAATAAATTCTTCTAGAAACTCCCTAAACTTACTTAACATTATTCTTCTAATTTTTTATTCCCTCCACTCATTCTCTCTCCTAGTCAAATTCTCCTACAAATATAAATCCCACCTAACATTTCCTCTAATCCCCCTCCTAATGAGTCGTTAATGGCTAATCATCATGATTAGCCATAAAGTCAACTCTTTGTCCTTTCATCGAGCCACTAGCTTTAAATGCTCTTTTTCTAGATGAATATAAGATTTTCAAAATCTCACATTCCTCTAGGCATTTCCCTCTCCCAAAGAATTTTTAATTCCTTTTTATTCTTCTAATCCCCATAATATCCATTTTTGGAGAATTTTTAATTCCTCCAATGTATCTTGTAGAGTGTGGAGATACGAAATGCCTTTAGGGCATATTTCTTGGTCTCCACACCCTCTCTTGGAGCTTGTGTGAGCTCACAAGTAAATCATAGCCCTTCATCTCGAATTCATCCTAGCCATTCGTTTTCCTCTCCTCTTCCTATAAAATAGGGCTCCATCCCTTTATTCAGAACATCTTGAAATCCAGTAAGCTTATGCTGCCCTTTTGAGCCCAGGAAATCATCTTGGCAACTTGATCATCTCATATTTATCATTCATCCTTATCATTTGTGCAGAATATTGGAGAGCCATCCACATCCAACAATCAAAGGAGCACATCAAGTGGAGTATTACTAAAGGGCGCCTTCACTTCATCAAGCTCAATCCAAAGGAGAAGGTAAAATAGCAAGGTGAAATGGTCTTTTAATGATATTTTAGCATATTGCATGTTTATTTCGTTATGTTTTGATCAGTTTACCTTTCAAATCTATTTTCCCCTCTTCATTTTGGCATGCCCGGTGGGACTCACGTCCCTAAGAACTAATGTTTTTTTTTTTTTTAGGTTTTCGTGAGTTGTGAGATGTAGGTTCCAGAATAGCGCGATTGCAGAATATATATATATATATATATATCTTTTTCATAGGTTCCAGAATCGTGGCTTTACATTTCTGCATGACAGCTGCTCCTTATTCTGTTCTGTTTCTTTTTTTTATGTTTCTGTTTCTGTTGCAGCACGACAGATCTGTTATCTAATTTGTTATTTGATTTGTTATCTATTCTATTTTAGTATAATTTGTGTGAAAGTTGGAGAGTATGCTCTTGTCTAAATAGACAATCAGAAATCCAAACCTTTCACTTTTCTATTATGTTTAGCACGACTGTATGCTCTGACTGTAGGAAAGTGTGAAAATAGGAGAGTATGCTCTTGTCTATCTAGACAATCAGAATTCCAGACCTTTGACACTTTTCTATCTGTGTAGTGCTACTGTCTACTTTGTTAATTTGTATGAAAAATTTTAAGCGCTAACTGTAGTCTGCATTTAATTTATTTATTTCCTGTTATCTACTCTGTTTAAATATAATCTGTCTGCCCACAGGAAAGTGTGAAAGTAGGAGAGTATGCTCTTGTCTATCTAGACAATCAGAAATCCAGACCTTTGACATTTTTTATTTTTATTTTGTTTAGCACAATTGTTTGTTCTGTTAAATCTAGGGTTTCTGTCTGCTCTATTAAATCTAGGGTTTCTATTTTGTTAAATTTAGGGTTTCTGTTCTGTTAAATTTAGGGTTTCTATCCCGTTAAATCTTATTTATCTTGACTCCATTTTCCTCCAAATTTCACCAGATTCTCCGCATTGCCATTTTCCATATTTTCTTCCTTGGAGGCCTTATCTCAAAAATCTACTTTTTGAAGCCCAAAATCCCATATTTCTCTATTTTTAGGTTTTGCCATAACTTCTTCCCTTTTCATCCAATCACTTCCAAATTTTTCTCATATTATCCATCTTCAACTTTTGCTTCTTTGTCCCTCTTGGACAAATTTTCCCATTCCTTCATCTCTCCTCCAAAATCCCCATTTTTCACTTGCCTATCCCTTAAAAAGTGGTAAAAACCTAGTCAAACCCCATTTACCGATCAAAGCTTTCTTCAAATCCACATTTGTCATTAGTAAAAAAGTTTTTATTTATGTTTTTCTATTCATTCCCAAAAAATAAAATAAAAATTAATATTTTTGTCATTTTGTTGATTTTTGCAGGATGCTTGTTGAATACTATTTTTCCAAACTACTAATCAAGTTGTTTTGCAAGATGTTTTTTGAAGACTCCATTTTTCAAACTACTAATCAAGTGGTTTTGCAGGTTGCCTAGCTGATTCAACCAAATATTGTGCATTTATTTAAATTAGGCACCTAGATATTAATTAAAATGGAATGAACCATTGTCTTATGTGTCTTTAAGAAAAGCGTAAAGGTAGGAAAGTATGCTCTCATCTTACTAGACGATTAGAAATCCAGACCCTCCAACCTTTTCTTGTTTGATTGTGTGTTTACCTCTAGCGGGCCTGCCCTCCCAACTTACTCTTTGAGAAGGTAA
This sequence comes from Cryptomeria japonica, assembly GCF_030272615.1. Lineage (NCBI taxonomy): Eukaryota > Viridiplantae > Streptophyta > Pinopsida > Cupressales > Cupressaceae > Cryptomeria > Cryptomeria japonica. Next base: position 704,762,380 of record NC_081408.1, read on the forward strand.
GAGGGGAATGACCCAAGTGAGTACACCCAGACCTGGGGTTCCTAACTCACTATAATAAATAGGCCATTGACTATGAAAGGGTTAATGGTTAGGGCTATATGAGAGTTCACTCTCACATTGGGTGCTTAGTAGGATCCTAGAGATCTCAATCATGCTTGCATGACTACTAAGTTTTTTATGCTTCATTGGGCTATAGGCCTCAATTGCACTTGCGCAACTTCGAAGGGTAGCTCCTAACAGGAAGACTTACTAAACACCTTGTTCATAGTGGCCAAAAACCCTCTAGTCATTGGTGCAGGAGGTTGAACCTCTAAAGTGGCCCATATTCTTATGGCCCTTAGTAGAGACACAAAGTTTGCCATGAGGAGTTTTCATGGGAATTAATACTTGGCTACCCTGAGAAGTGAGTGCTGTGGAGGGGAGCTAGTGGGGTTAAGCATCTAAGTGTTCGCTCTGGGTAAGCGTAGATGGGAAACCAATCGGGATTCAATGACTATTGTCCTTGCCAGCCTTAAGAATGTTGTATATGAGCATGAGTGTCTTTGAGATAATATGCATTTAATCATTCTGTTTGCTTTGTTTGATACATACTTGCCAAGAGTAGACTAAAAACACATCACTATCCCCAAACACTTTGCAAAAATATTTGTCAAGACACAAACAAATTGTCCAAGTCATTACCCACACCAAGTCCAAAATTGCGTCAAAATTCCATCTGTCCCATTTTTCATAAGCCTGAGAGAGAAGCTAAGAGTTTATCCTCTACCTCAACATTCAAGTTTATCCTTTGAAACACCTACTATCATCCAAATCAGGGTGGTCATATCCCTTCATACAACTTGCCATTTAAATAGATCCTTCATGTTCATGCCAAAGACAACCTAGTCACCAAGTTTTCTTCTAAACCATCACTACCATACCTTCTTCATCAATCATCCTCAAATTTCTTAAATCCTTTCATCACAAATTTCTTAAGTCCTTTCATCCTCAAATTTCCTAAGTCCTTTCATCACAAATTTTTTAAGTCCTTTCATCCTCAAATTTCTTAAATCCTTTCATCACAAATTTCTTAAATCCTTTCTTTCATCACAAATTTCTCAAGTCCTTTCATCCTCAAATTTCTTAAGTCCTTTTATCACAAATTTTTTAAGTCCTCCTTAAATTTCTTAAGTCCTTTCATCACAAATTTCTTAAGTCCTTTCATCCTCAAATTTCTTAAATCCTTTCATCTCAAATTTCTTAAGTCATTTCATCCTCAAATTTCTTAAATCCTTTCATCTCAAATTTCTTAAATTCTTTCATCCTCAAATTTCTTAAGTCGTTTCATCCTCAAATTTCCTAAGTCCTTTCATCACAAATTTAATAAGTCCTTTCATCCTCAAATTTCTTAAATCCTTACATCACAAATTTCTTAAATCCTTTCTTTCATCACAAATTTCTCAAGTCCTTTCATCCTCAAAGTTCTTAAGTCCTTTCATCACAAATTTTTTATGTCCTCCTCAAATTTCTTAAGTCCTTTCATCACAAATTTCTTAAGTCATTTCATCCTCAAATTTCTTAAATCCTTTCATCCTCAAATTTCTTAAGTCCTTTCATCCTCAAATTTCTTAAATCCTTTCATCTCAAATTTCTTAAGTCCTTTCATCTCAAATTTCTTAAATCCTTTCTTTCATCACAAATTTCTCAAGTCCTTTCATCCTCAAATTTCTTAAGTCCTTCCATCACAAATTTCTTAAGTCCTCCTCAAATTTCTAAAATCCTTTCATCCTCAAATTTCTTGAGTCCTTTCATCCTCAAATTTCTTAAGTCCTTTCATCACAAATTTCTTGAGTCCTTTCATCCTCAAATTTCTTAAGTCCTTTCATCACAAATTTATTAAGTCCTTTCATCCTCAAATTTCTTAAGTCCTTTCATCACAAATTTCTTAAGTCCTTTCATCCTCAAATTTCTTAAGTCCTTTCATCACAAGTTTCTAAAATCCTTCCATCACAAATTTTCTAATCCATTTCATCACATTTTTCCTAAGTCTTTTCATGACAAATATCATGTATGGTCACAACTTGATCCCAAAAGAAAAAGATCACTGATCAACAATATGGCATGCCAGACATTGGTGTCCTATATGAATATTCCATGCAAGATCATACACAAAGTGGGTAACCAAGTGATCAAGATCAAAGCCAAAATCTTGACATGGTTAAACAAGATGAACTTTGTCCAAAAGTGCAAACTTTCCTAGCGGATTCTTATAACCAAGAGATGATAGAAAAGTTTATTAAACACAATCCTACTGCACTTCTGAAAACTCTTCTTGAACATGGAGCTCAACTTCCACCTAAATTTAATAGATCTGCTCTCATCCAACAACCACAAGGAGACCTCGCTCGCACACAAAGTGCTGCACCTACTATTCAAACTCAATCAATTGCAACCCCATCAATCATCCAAGCCCAATCAATACCACCTGTGTCACCTCCCACCACGGTCTCCATCCCGCCTTCTTCCTCCTTACCATCCATAACACTATCAAATCCAATCTCATCCATTCTCCAACAAACTTCTATACCACCTCCTTCTATTCAACCACATATTTCTATTCCACAAACTTCCCTTTCTCCCAACAATGTCACAAATTTTATCCAGACCGCATTCAATCCCGTCACAACAGTTGGCGGACTGCAACCAACTATCACACAAACCCCAGTGACATCAGTCATCACATCCCACATTCCCACCTCCTCATCATATCAATATATTGGTGGTGGTGCACCTTCTTTGGTTCATCCAACTCTTGCGGCAAATACAATTCATCAATATCAAAGTCCACAACAAGCCCTCATCAAGGAAATTCAAGACATGAAGAATATCATCAAAAACATGAAAGAAAAGACTAATAAAAGGAAAGCTTACTCATTTGAAGAGTTTTTCCCTTGTCCTTATGACCCATCTATATCGGTTGCACCATATCCCCTAGGATTTTAGATCCCTAAATTCACCAAGTATGAAGGCAAAGGAGACCCCCGCGACAATGTCCGAGAATTCCACATCTTATGCCAAGAAGTCTCCTATAGTGACCTTTATCTTCGCAGACTCTTTCCCAAGAGTCTCATGGAAGATGCCTTCGCATTGTTCTCATCTTTACCACAAGGTTCCATTGTCTCTTTTCTAGACTTGGCAGAAAAATTTGTGGCCCACTATGCATACAACATGGGTAATGATGTTTCTATGATGGACCTATGTAATACAAAACAAAGGCCTAGAGAAACCTTCACCAATTTCCTACAAAGATGGTGACATCTTATCAAAAAATTTCAGTGGGACATGCCAGAACAACATCAAATTGAACTATTTCAAAAGAACTTGGTGCCTGAACTTTCAAGACCTTTAATATCTCAATGTATCAAATCCTTCCAAAAATTGATCGATAAGGGCCTCACCCTCGGACATGTCTTGTTAGAGGAAGTAAGCTTGAAACATTACCATAAGTCATCACAAAGTTCTTCCTCTTATCATAACGACAAGCCAAAATTCTGGACTAAGAACAAAAACGTGGTCAATGATGGTATAATTGATGCAAAGTGGGTCCAAACCGTGGCCGCTCCCCCAAAATCCACCACCAACAATCATCAATTCAACAACCAAAATCAATCCCAAAAATCTCACAACAATGTCTCAATCCAGTGACGACCACCCCGATCAAATAACAGGACTCCAAGAGATTTCACTCCTCTGGCTGAGCCTATTGAAGTGGTGTTTCAAAAACTTGTCCAAGCAGGTGTAGTGGTTTTTCCAATCACTCACCCATTTGATCCCAATCAACCTAAACCAAGATGGTATAATGAAAATGAGTATTGTGAATACCATCGTATCAAGGGACATGATACACAAAGGTGTATGAAACTGAAGATCTACATACAAGATCTCATTGATAGAGGTGAGATTGAAGTAGCAAATGCAAAACCTGGTAATAAAAATGACAAACTCAAAATTTACCAGGAACCTTTCCCGAAGCATGATAAAGGAAAAGACTCATCATCTAACGCAATGGGTTATGACTACACTAATCACATAACCGGTTTTGATTTTTTAGTAGGTCGCATTGATTGAACCTGCAGACAATCATGTCGATGTCATAACCATCGAAGGAGTTAATCATCCTTCTTCCCAAAACATTGTACCTGTCGGCAAACCTGCTGGGGCCATCCGCATCTCCATAGATTTCCAAGATCTAAATAAAGCTTTTCCTAAAGATGATTTCCCACTCCCCAATATAGATTTACCTAGGGATGACTCCTTCCCTCACCTGGCAACCTAATCCTCCATCCTATTTCTACTCTTGGCAAGAGGTATCATTTGGTCGCAAGAAAAAGACTTGTTAGATTTTGTTAGATTTTTTCATATAGGCTTGCATCTTTTTCCCTATGACTACCACTATTTACGACTGCCTGGGTTCTTCCATATCCAAGTATGTTGTGATAGGTGCATACTGGGGCATATTTCATAGTATGGCATGTTTTGGATCCTTCTTGTATAAATCGACGACTTGGTACTAGTGTTTATTAACACTTACCTTCTCGTGTACAAGAGGTATCTATGTGTTTGAGGGTTTCCTTGCACGAACCCACAACTTTGTATTAGTGTTTCTTAACACTTGCATTGTTGTGTGCAAGAAATTCCCATTTGTCTGCAGAGTCAGTCCACGCCCTAGGTTTCTCATGGCATCCTGATTTCTATAATCAGTGGTGCAAGTCACTTAGGGCAACATCAAAATAGGTTGGCTCTCCACATTTATTATGCACAAAATCTCACCATCATTCCATCAAATCCTAAACTCAATAATCCCATGGAGTTCTCAATTGCCCCCATTTTCCTCTGCCGTCTTGCATCTCTTATTCTTCTTTCTAAATACCTCACGACTACTTCATATATCTTCCTCATTTATCCCTTCCACCCTAATTTTTCTTCCTCTATTTTTCTTTTTTTTTTCCTCACATAATCAATTCTGATTCTAATTCATGTCTTATACAGGATGTATCCTACCTAAAACCAGACGTGATCTGATCATGTCTTATACAAGATGAATCCTTCCTGAAACCAGACATTGTGATCAATCATGTCTTATACAAGATGTATCCTTCCTAAAACCAGATGTTGTGATCTGATCATGTCTTATACAGGATGTATCCTTCCTAAAATAAGATGTTGTGATTTGATCATGTCTTATATAGGATGAATCCTTCCTGAAACCAGACGTGGTGATCGATCATGTCTTATACAGGATGTATCCTTCCTAGAACCAGATGTTGTGATCGATCATGTCTTATATAGGATGAATCCTTCCTGAAACCAAATGCTCTAATCATGTCTTATACAGGATGAATCCTTCTTGAAACTAGATGTTCATTGTGATCGATCATGTCTTATATAGGATGAATCCTTCCTGAAACCAGACGTTGTGATCGATCATGTCTTATACAGGTTGAATCCTTCCTGAAACTAGATGCTCTTATCATGTCTTATATAGGATGAATCCTTCCTGAAACCAAATGCTCTTATCATGTCTTATACAGGATGAATCCTTCCTGAAACCAGACGTTGTGATCAATCAGTCTTATACAGGATGAATCCTTCCTGAAACTAGACACTTTGATCATCTTTGTCTTATACAGGATGAATTCTTCTTGAAACCAAATTGAATCTAGATCTTATCAATCGAATCAAATCAAATCTATCAGGATATCAATTTCACAAAACTCCAAAGATCAAATACCTCAATTGATCTCCCGAGGGGGCATCACCATACCGTAATCTATAAATCAAGAGCTAGGGCATCCTATCAAACCAATATCAACATCAAAACAAGAATATTCTTTGAATCAATGTGTCATCACACCTCGCTTCAAAGAGGGGCAAAATGTAGACACTTAAAAATAATTATTTTAATTATTTTTAATTCCTCACATAATTAATTAATTAATTATGTTAATTAAAATTATTGTCAATATTAATTAAATATAATTAATATTGTCACTATAGCATATGATTTATTTAATAAATCAATCCCTTTCTTTATTCTTCTAAAAAATCAAATCCTCACAAATCTTCCTCTTAGCTAATTAATTTCAATTAATTAGTTAACCTACATGATTCCTACAAATCATCTTCTTAATTCATCATTAACCTAATAAATTCTTCTAGAAACTCCCTAAACTCACTTAACATTATTCTTCTAATTTTTTATTCCCTCCACTCATTCTCTCTCCTAGTCAAATTCTCCTACAAATATAAATCCCACCTAACATTTCCTCTAATCCCCCTCCTAATGAGTCGTTAATGGCTAATCATCATGATTAGCCACAAAGTCAACTCTTTGTCCTTTCATCCAACCACTAGCTTTAAATGCTCTTTTTCTAGATGAATATAAGATTTTCTAAATCTCACATTCCACTAGGCATTTCCCTCTCCCAAAGAATTTTTAATTCCTTTTTATTCTTCTAATCCCCATAATATTCATTTTTGGAGAATTTTTAATTCCTCCAATGCATCTTGTAGAGTGTGGAGATACAAAATGCCTTTAGGGCATATTTCTTGGTCTCCACACCCTCTCTTGGAGCTTGTGTGAGCTCACAAGTAAATCGTAGCCCTTCATCTTGAATTCATCCTAGCCATTCATTTTCCTCTCCTCTTCCTATAAAATAGGGCTCCATCCCTTCATTCAGAACATCTTGAAATCCAGTAAGCTTATGCTACCCTTTTGAGCCTAGGAAATCATCCTGGCAACTTGATCATCTCATCTTTATCATTTATCCTTATCATTTGTGCACAATATTGGAGAGCCATCCACATCCAGCAATCAAAGGAGCACATCAAGTGGAGCATTATTAAGGGGCACCTTCACTTCATCAAGCTCAATCTGAAGGAGAAGGTAAAATAGCAAGGTGAAATGGTATTTTAATGATATTTTGGCATTCTGCATGTTTATTTCATTATGTTTTGATTAGTTTACCTTTCAAATCTATTTTCCCCTCTTCAATTACTTCATCTACTCTTCTGAACATTATTTTGTTTACTATGTGCCTGCTCTAAAAGTTTTCCTTAGCAATGTTGCATGATTGGTATAACTGATGTAGATGAGATGATGATGGATGACTATACCAGTAGACGAAAGAAGACTGAGATTTTGTGAGTAGTTAACATTATCAATTATTTGTGTTGTCATTCATGGAAACTGGTGTCAACTAATCATTCATGATGTTTGTAGATGGTTCTTGATGCTTGATTTGTTGGCTAAGTGATTTGGTCTACCGAAGTTGTGGTTTGACAGTTTGATAGGGTTTTACCGACAAGACTATGAATTGGGACTTTAACCAGTAAAGCACAGATGTTTTGATTGAATCGGGTGATTAGTGATGATTGATGACTTGCAATTTGACATATAAGCTTGTATGATGGATTTGAGTATGTGATTGGAACCGCATCCTGTGATGTTTACCGAAAGGCATGTTTTGAATTTCTGATGAAGGTTTTCTAGGGTTTTAGTAGGGTTTAAGGATTGGTGATAAAATCACTCAATCGGTAATGATTTTTGTTATGATGGTGATTGACGTTGAATCTACATGAAGGAGGTAACATGTCACAACCCGCATAGATGATTTGAATGTTGTTTTGGCACGATTGAAGGAAGAAATTCTTGGGAAATACTGAAATGCTTAGTGGAGTGTTTTGAGGTTTTGACTTCGGTACATATCAAATTTTTGTGATAAGTTATGATCAACCAATGGTTGATATTGCATTGTAAATTGTTGTAATACTTTGGATGATGATCTGATATGATCTGTATTGTAACTTCAAGATGTAATTAGGGTTTATTGGTTGATCTAGTTGAAATGTCTATTTAGGATAACACAATTGATGTTTTATGTGTCAGTGATCTAAGAGAAGAGAGTGATGTTGTACCAGAGAAGAGACAAATCTGCCTAAGTGTTGTAGATTGTGAAGTATAACTGGGTCTGATTTAGCAAGCTAAAAGTGCAAAATTTTAGATCACTTTTCACTGCTGTTTCCTAACAGTTACAATAGCTTAAATCCCTTAATCGGGTAGGTCCTAACAAGCCTTAATGATTTAAGTCCCCTAATAGGGAAGCTCTCAAAAAGAGTGGTAAATCCTCTCATGAGGTTGATCCTAACATATCATTAAGCTCCTAGCTAGAGTGATAGGTAAATCCCTTAACCAGGTGACTCCTAATAGGGTCTGCTCCTAACTGGGCATATTGTAAGATCCTAATATGACTAAGCTCCTAACAACACATACTTCAAAAGAGTACAAATTTTAGTGGGTACCAATTCCCACCATATTTTTTCCCATTTGGGCTTCCACATCAAAAATTTGTGGTGTTCATGTGTGGAATGCTTTTCATATGTTTTTCATGTTTTATTTTTTATTACCGGTTAAGATAGGTTATGTTTGTTTATCATAAATCTTAAAGTGGTTACTGGTACTGATGGTTATTTGGTTGATGAAGCATTCTGATCGGTTAATAAGTTGGTAAAAGTGTTTGTCAATCTAATATTGAGTTGATGGCTAATCTAATTAATGAGTTTGCATAAGTGGGAAATGATTGTCTAGATCTGATAAGGAAAGTGAGAATTCTATTAAGAAGAATTAGTTTATGTGTTGAATGTTTTTCAGATCTATGATAAAAAAATTTTGGAGTTAAAACTTTCAGTTCTTGTGAATAATGATTCACCCCCCCTCTCAATATTAACTAGATCTTCATTTTGTTAACAATTGGTATCAACGCATTGGTCCTCTATGCACAAAAAGCTTAACCACTTGAGGAAAAGATTATGAGGTAGTCAACATGATGAAAAAAGAGGGTCCTAAGTTAAATAAGGATAACTACAAGATCTGGAAAGACAGAATGAAGATCTACATTAAAGGTCTTGGTGCATAATATTGGAAGCAAGTTGAAACAAAATATGTTGCTCCTACTACTACTCTTGTGACATTGTATGAACTCAAAGAGCAGAAAGAGAACATACAAGCCTTAGAAGCTATTGTAAGTACTTTATCTGATTTATAATATATTGATGTTCAAGGATTGGAAACTATAGGTGAGGTTTGGGGAAAGTTAGATGTGATGGACTTGAAAAGCACTGAGGGGAGGGGTGAATCAGTGACACCAAAAATGATACTACTTCAGCTAGTAACCGGTAGATGAACTTAACAAAGCTTGTAAGTAAAATGCATATAATCCAAAATGATATAATATTATCCACTATAAGTAAAACATCAACCATAACACAAATATTTATATGTGAAAATCCCAAATAGGTAAAAACCACGGTGAGATGGAACTCACAAGTTAACTATCTGCAGTAATAGATAATTGATCGGTTAGGGTCTACAAAGTTATCTGCTAGGATTGAATCTGGTTAGAGATCCCAAAGCTTGATTAAAAGCTTATACCCTGTGAAAGGTAGTACCCTGTTAGGTTTAACCTCGATGGAGGATTTCTAAATCCAAACTAATGGATCACCCTGTTAGAGGATTTGTACATAGAAGCTTGGTAGAGCTTACCAAGTTAGGGGATTTGAATCATTTTGTAATTGTTAGAAGACAATAGGAATGGTTTGATCTACCCGAGTAGAAAAATACTCTCTTGATCAGATCCTTCTAAGTATATTCAATATTTTTGTTCAACATACTCTTCACTTAACACTTTGTCTCTCACACACAACAAATCACTTTCACTCATATCATATAAAATAATTGACAATGATGTCAATATATAGGCATTTAGATTTCATGTCGGCCTAAAGAAATCATAACACAATTTCCTAGGTGCAGTGTATCTAATCAAGTAATTATAACTCATCATAAAAATACCACCAAAAATTTGTCGATGGGATAACTCATCATGATTTGTGGTAACTCATCACACAATCAACAAATATCGGTTGGAACAATCAATACCAGTTTGAGTTAAATATAGAAACCGTTATCCTTGATTCTTCTGACATAATCTCCACTTGATCTTCTTCTTGATATCGATTAATGAATATCCATTGGTTGTCTCTTATGCATATACCTATTGTCACAAAGTACCGGTTAGAGATAAACCTCTTAGTATATCGGTTGTAGTGTAAACACCTTGAAGTTACACTGGTAGATAATATGAACATATGTGTGTGTATGTGTTTCATCAATGACAACATATGATGAATATATTACAATCATCATCAAGCCAACAATCTCCCCCTTTGGCATTGATGGCAACACTTAGAAAATTTTACAATAATGTCACTAAGTGTGCATACAAAACAAATTTACACATATACACATGCTCCTCCTTAATACATACATTATACAAATTTTTTAAAAACACACATACATATTTCTACTCCCCCTTTGACAACAATGCCAAATTGAAAAAGAAAAATATATATATATATATAGAGAGAGAGAGAGAGAAAATTTGTATCCAAGTGTTTAACATATACAACAATAACTTGAAAAAATCGAATCAAAATTCATGCATAAGCAATTCTCATGAAAATAGCATTGAATTTCCTCTTCAACTATGATAAAGTATTTGTCCATGTCTCCAGCACATTCTCAGTGTACTCTAGTGTAGACATTATCTGTGAATGGAACTCTTCCATTGAATCCAGTGTACTAGTTTTTGGAGTTTCTAAGATAGCTTATGCATTGGAGTAGGCTATCTGTAGTATGTACACTTGTGAAGTGAGCAGACTTTTGAGTTCTTTTAGAGACTAGAGTCTCTTTGCCTTCTCATGATCATAAATATCCAACCTGTTATGCAAATCATCCACAGATTTGCTGAAAGAAAAAATAGAGTCCTTAAGTGGGACATAGGCATTACATATCCTTTCTAGATCTTCCTCTATTTATGTGTGCCTTTTTTAAATATTAGAATAAAAGAAAGAAACATTATTGGTAGAAGCAAGATACTTTCCTCATGTTTCAATAGATGATAGAGCGATTTTGCTAGTATCAATGTCCTTTACAAGTTTCTCTACATACTTCTTCTTATGACTTTTCTCAGCATAGGTATGAGCAACTTCTTCAAGTGACTTGATTTGATCAGATGCATCTACAACTAACTAACCAAGTTTTCTAATAGGGGATGACATATGCGTTGTAGAAGTTTCCAGTAGCAAACTAGATAGAATATCTACTGAATTCTAAATTGTTTCAGCTTCAATCCTTTGCTCTTTTAGTCTCTTCTAATGCGCTCTAGATTGCATGACGTTAACAATATTCATCATCATCATCATCATCCTCATCAATTTGTTGTTTCTTTGTTGGTTCAAAGGATGCAACCTTAATGATTTCTTTCTCTTGATTCTTCTTTGTTTCCTTTTCAAAAGTATGAGTGAAAACATTTTCCATAGACTCCTTTTGAGTATCATGTAAGACCAGTGGAGATTGGGGTTTCTTTGTTTGTTCTATTTCTAGTGGATTGTCCACTTTTGGTTGAGTTGTCAGTTTCTCAACTAATTTGACTTGTAAGTCTATGATTTCAAGTGGCTCCATATCTGGTGTAGTGACATCTCCAGATAGATCAATTATGTCCTAAACATCATCAACAACATGAATAGTGATGTCATCCTTCTTCTTGATAGGATAGGCCACATCTTCTTGTACAATCTCTTCTTCATCCATTTCTGGTCGATTAACAACATCATCCTCATTCTTAGAGGATTGTATGAGTTCTTCCATCCTTTTGATATCACAGGCTATTTGATGGGTCTCAATTTCAATAATTGACCTCTTTCCATTAAGAATCTTCATTCTTCTTCCTTTAAAAGAAAATTGAGTTTTGTATTGATCAATTAAAGAACTAATTTCATCTTTAGACAAGTTGGGAAAATATTCCACAAAAAACTAATCAATAATTTCTTTCTCCAACTTTACAGATTCCTCCCATTTATTTACAAGAATAGTATATAAAGAATTTGAGATATCCTTTTCAATATCTTGAGGTAATCTAATATAAAAGCACAAATGATTGATTACCTGTTGAATAACTTTCTCTTTCTCATCTTCACTAAAAGAATCAAAATGTTCTTTTACCAATTCAAATCTCTTCCTTCCTAATTGCTTCATTGTCCTTTCAAAATGGGTTATAGGCTTGTAGGTAGATACATCAAAAGGTATAGTTTCCTTTGGCACTTCCTTCACTTGCTTAGTTATTTTGTTGGTTGCCTTCATCTTCTTGGGTTCTTCCTCAGTGTCAGTACCCTTAGATTCTTCCTGTAGAATTAATTTCTGGCTTCTCTTATTTGATACATTCTCCTTCTTTGCATAGACTTTAGGTTCTGGTTCCTTCTTGGTTTGGATAGTCTAAGTCACCCTTGTATTCTTCATCACCGGAGGTTCTTCCTCATCTTTCTTTTTCTTTCCTTTCCCACTTGTGACAGAAGCAATACTAGTTTTGACTGGTGCATCCTAGACTACCACAATATCCAGTTTTGCCTTCTTTTTATCTTTAGGAGATGCTAATAGGTTATTAGCATAACCAACCAGTAATTCATAGTTTACCTCATAACTCATATCTTTCATTTCTTCTTTTCTTGGCTCAATTGCTTGCATCAAATAGAAGTCAATGGTAACTGTGAAAAATAAGTCTTTTACAAAATGTCTGACCACATCTTTGGGCAATCTCATTCTCATGCTCATTTTCTTCTAAAAATCATTAAAATACTTAATCATAGCAGCAGGAAAAGTATTCCTTACAGCCTTGATGTTGTTCTTGATTTGATAAGATACCGGTAGTTCCTTTGACCATTCAATATCACCTATTCCCGATAGAAAATTTTGGAAATAAAAGAACAACCCAACCAATAGTTGTCCATACTTGAACTTTTGATTGTTGTCCTTCTTGATAGATTGTAGATTTAGAAACAATTGTCTTCTAATAGCCTCACAAAGATCATAATCTACATTTTCAGCTATCATCCTATGAGTTGTATGTACTGCTATTGATGGAACACTATTTAGTCTACTGGAGTAAAATACCCGGTAGCCTATCACCATTGCTGCCAGTTTCATTGTTGGGTCTCTGATATTGTTAACAGAAAAAGCACGTTTATCAGATGTTAAACTGGTTAGAGAGAATACTGTCTCTTTTGAAATTCACCTTAGCATAGGTACTTTACCGATTGAGAAATAACCAGTTACAACCTAAATGGCTTCCTTAGTTATAGTGTGAGTTCTCTCTAAGTACATCTTCTCACCATGAACCTGACTCAAAATGATTTTGATATGCTCTTCCTCAAAATCTTCTAGAAAATAATTGGCATTATGAAAACCCTTCTCAAAAACCCTAGCACACTCTATTTGAATCTTTTCATTCTCATCATAGAGGGATTTTAACTGAGTGTAAATATATTAAGATCCTAGATCCTCTATCTTACAATCAATATAGCTCGAAAAGTATCCTTTAACCAAAACTCCACTAGGAACCTATGATAATGCATTATATGACACAATTCATTCTGCCACTACAAATTCCATTGGCTCAGATGTAATCATTAATCTCCCTAGAAACTTTGAAGACGGTGCAATTGCAGATGAACAAGATTCAAAGAAGGATTTTCAAAGAAATACCTTTTCTCATGCATGCTGCCCCGTTTGTCGGTTGACTACCCAAGTACACACCAGTTCAATCTTCTGCAACCTTTAAATCAGCTTGATTACAAATAACAATGCAACTTCAACTATTATCAACCAACAATCTTTCTCAGCTCAGTAAGTGCTCCAAATTTCTCTCTCGAATGTGTTAGGGTAAAAATAAAAAAGTGAAAACTCGCTTATATCATTTTTACCTACTGCATTAAATGCTCACTTGTTATGGTTGCAAACCCTAATTTTACCACTCAAGGAGTAAAACCGGTTGATAAAATATTGGCAAAAGGTTACCAAAATTTCATGCTTCAAAATTTTCTTACTACTCATTCATCTCAAGGGGTCTGGAGGTGGATTTACCATTTAAGCTCCCCTTAGGCATATGAAAAGGCTTAATTCACCGGTGCAGGGTTCTCTTCACTTGGTGAAGGAACAATTTCCTCTCTAGGTGAGTCATCACTCTTTTTCTTTCATATCCAATTCATTTCCTCTCTGGTTTCTTCAACATTAACTTTCTACTTTCCTTTCTAATCCGTAGAAGAATTGATCGGTTTTCCATTTTTGGATCTACAAAATTTTGCTAAGTACCCCAGTTTGTTGTAGTGATAGCAGGCCATACCAGATGATCTCCAAGGTGCTGCATTTCCTTTCCCAATTCTTCTTCTATAGTTCATAGCCACATGACCAAATTTATTATAGATGGTGCAAATGGCATTCGTTACCTTTTCCATCTCAAATGGACTAAACCGGTTGCTGTAGGGTCTTTGCCATTTCATGTTGACCCGGTTGTCAAAATTCCTCATCTAGTTGCCATTTGGTCTTGGATGCATATGTGGTACAGGATTATTAGCTCCATATTTGCACTCAACAAATCTATTTCCATACATTCCACATGTGAAGCAATGACCTTCAAACTTCTTAGACACATATCTAGCATTAGTATTGAAGCTTGCATTTCTATTAGGTTTGTCTCGACAAACATTTGCAGTGTGACTAGGTTTATGGCAAACAAAACAAACAGGTTTAAAGACCTTCTTACTAGTAGGCTTTTTGATTTTAGGAGTAGATTTGTTCTTAAGAGTGTTTCTCTTGGTACCAGAGGATTCACCTTTTTTAGATGTGTGAAAACCAAGTCTAGAGGTATCACCTTTCATCCTTTAAGACTGATTTTTTTCTTCCAACAAGAAGGAACTTTTGATGAACTTGTCCAGCTTCTCATTTCCTTCAATAAGATATGTGGTGAGATCTTCATTATGCTTTGACAAATTCTCTTTTAGAGATGATGCTAATTCAAGATCTAACTGTAGGTTCTCCTTCTCTTCTCTTTTAGCATTCAAATGTTCATGCAAGGTAGCATTTTCTTGCTTGATCTTGGTAATCTCATGATCTATTTCCTTGATAATATCTTCAACATATCTTCTGCCTTCCAGTTCCTGACTCATGCGGATAGTAAGACTTTCCAGCTCTCTCCTCAGATTTAGATTTTCACCATTCAGTTTTTCAACCTCCTCAGCCAAAGCATCAATATTGGCTTCATCTGAAGAACTAATTTCAAGATGTAATTAGGTTTTATTGGTTGACCTAGTTGAAATGTCTATTTAGGATGACACAGTTGATGTTTTATGTGTCGATGATCTAAGAGAAGAAAGTGATGTCATATTGGAGAAGAGAGATATCTACCTGAGTGTTGCAGATTCTGAAGTATAACTGGATCCAATTTAGCAAGCTGAAAGTGCAAAGTTTCAAATCACTTTTTGTTGTTGTTCCCTAACAGTTACAGTAGCTTAAATCCCTTAATCGGGTAGGTCCTAATGGGCCTTCATCATTTAAGTTCCCTAATAGAGCAGCTCTCAAAAAGGGTGGTAAATCCTCTCATGAGGTTAATCCTAACAGATCATTAAGCTCCTAGTTGGAGTGATAGGTAAATCCCTTAACCAGGTCACTCCTAATAGGGTCTGCTCCTAACCGAGCATATTGTTAGATCCTAATAGGGCTAAGCTCCTGATAGGATGTACTTCAAAAAAGTACAAATTTTAGTGGGTACCAACTCCCACCGTGGTTTTTCCCATTTGGGTTTCCACATAAAAAATTTATGGTGTTCATGTGTGAAATGCTTTTCATATGTTTTTCATGTTTTATTTTCTATTACCGATTCAGACAGGTTATGTTTGTTTATCATAAATCTTAAAGTGGTTATCGGTATTGATGGTTAATTGGTTGATGCAACATTGATTAGTTAATTAGTTGGTAAAAGTGTTTTTCAATCTGATATTGAGTTAATGACTAATCTGATTAATAAGTTTGCATAAGTGGGAAGTGATTGTCTAGATCTAATAAGGAAACTGAGAAATCTATTAAAAAGAATTGGTTTATGTGTTGAATGTTTTTCAAATCTCTGATAAGTTTATTTTTGAGTTTAAAGTTTCAGTTCTTGTTAATATTGATTCATGCCCCCCCCCCTTCTTAGTATTGACCAGATCTTCATTTTGTTAACAATTGGTATCAGAGTATTGGTCCTCTATGCACAAAAAGCTTAACCGCTTGAGGAAAAGATTATGAGGCAGTCAAGATGATGAAGAAAAAGGGTCATAAGTTCAACAAGGATAACTAAAAGATCTAGAAAGACAGATTGAAGATCTACATTAAAGGTCTTGGTGCATAATACTGGAAGCAAGTTGAAACAAAATATGTTGCTCCTACTACTACTCCCTTGACACTAAATGAACTCACAAAGAAACAAGAGAACATGCAAGACTTAGAAGCTATTATAATTACTTTATCTGATTCACTATATATTGATGTTCAAGGATTGGAAACTGCAGGTGAGGTTTGGGAAAATTTAAATGCAATATATGAAGGAGATGAGTATGTACAAAGAGCAAAAGAGGAAAGATTGAGAGGAAAATTTGATGACATGAGAATACAAGGAGAGAATATTGCACAATATGGTCATAGAATCAAAGATGTTGTTGGTGGCATAAAAGGTGTTGGTGGTAAAATAGATGATGATGCAGTGGTAAGTAAAATTCGCAGAAACCTTCAACCTTATTATGCTATTAGAGTATCAACAATCCAAGAACTTAGATCTATTTCAAAGGATAAGGTAATTGTGTAAGGCCTTCCCCAAACCAAGCTTTTATTGACTTAGTTGACCATGTTTGACCCTATTAATAAATGCTATATAATACAATAGAATGGACTATGTTAGACCAATAGATTTGTGAGAAAAGAAATTGAACCAAGTTATAGAGTTATTTCACCCGGTGGTGTATATTTTGATGTGTTATGAATTTGAAATCCTAAAAGATCTATTGATTGGATAATCTTGATTTAACGTATGTCAGCTATGTTTGGATTTAGAACTTATATGATTCCATGATTTGGATAACATTGATGTATGTTGATGCTTCATTTATATGCTTTATGATATATAACTCTATATGATTCTAGAATAGGATAAATTGGAGATGATGTATGTCATTATTGGATTTGCAAGACTTTACTATGATGATAGAATTAGGATGTATGTTTTATGTGTGGATCAAAATTATGAGAATTATGATAATTGCTTATGTGGATTTATTTGGATATGAGATATATTGAATTTTTCAAATTTAAATTGTATATGAAGTGTTTGATGTGTATTCTAATTCATGTGTTTAATATTATACGAGGTTATTGTAAATTACTAATGTGTATTTGAATGGCGCAAGAAAAGATATCCATGTGACCATGGAAATAATATGGAGAACCAAACCTAGACCTATGTATGTTTGTAAAACCAAGGTTTGTCTATTTGGAGAGACAACACCCCATTTGTGTCGTATTTTATTCGTAATAGTAAATGATGCATGTGTGTTAAATGTTATTTATTTGATTTATTTAAATCCAACAAGAGACAAGATTTCATGTGCAATTTTGTAAAAGTATTTTCTTGGTGTCACTTGACACGTGTTGATTTATGTTTGAGTTTTTAAATTTGTCTCTTGGAGGGAATTGTTTAACTATAGCTTTTTCAACTAAATTTAATGTGATTCCATAATTGCCTTAGGTAGAAAATCTTTGGGGTAGTCAACTTAGGTTTGACCCAAAAATTAACTTCAGATGGGTTTAAAAGGGGTTAAATGGACTCCTAGGGGTAGTTTAAAGATGTTTCCTAAAGCCCATAAGGTATATCTATGAGTTAGGAGTGTTTTTAGGCATGTGCCAACTCACATGTGACTGTTTAGTCACCTCAAAAATTGGATTTTCTAAGATGTGCGAAAATTCAAAATTAGAAAGTGTCATCTAGGTTGGATAACCTTCCCTTTTGGTTGAGAAATCCTTTTGGATTGCTTTCTTCCTTTTTCCTTTTCTTTTTGGATCTTTTTCCTATTTTTCTTGTTTTTTTTCCTTTTTCAATTTTAGAAACCTATGAGAATTCTCACTGAAGTCTATATAGCCAAGAATGAGAGATTTTGTGAGTAATCACCCACTCTCCATTGTTGGAGACTATGCAGTTTTGAAAAGAATAGATTTGGTATAGAAAATTTGGCTAAGGGTAGAGAAACAAAGATTGTGGAATTGGGCTACTCATCCTCAACAAAACTAGCATACCCTTGGGTAGTTGAAGGTTGGTTTCACCTTTCTTGTAATGTTTTCTTATTGCATGTTGTATTGAAAGAAATGCTTGTGTAAAGGGCTAGTTTTCCTTCTTGCATGTATTCCTTGGAAATTTGTTTGGTGTTTGTGCTTATGCAATTTATGTGTTTTGGGAGTAATCAAGGCCTCCTACTCTTGGGAGAGAGGATGGTCTTGTGGGTGGTAGAAGTGATAGCCCTCGAGTGAGAGGCTCTCATTGTGAGAGTGATCACAAGGGATTTTATGTGACCCTTGCTGTATGGCTTGTTTATGCATTGGGGGTCATAAGGAGGGAAATAAGGCATGAATGCCTTGGGGGGCATAAGGAGTGTGGGGTTGTTATACTTGATGTATTTGGTTTGCCATGAGGTGGCTATATGTTTTACCATACTTGCAGTCTCCTCAGGGTACTTGGTCCACTACCACCCTAGAAAAGACATCACAAACGTGTGGTGTAGTGTAGCCTTGGTTGGGATTGTGTTGAGTTTGTTTTTCCCTTGGTTTTTGTGTTTGCATGTGTGTTACCTATCTAGGGCTTGGTTCTCCAAGCTCCGGGGTGGCTACTAGTTAGCCTAGGCTGGGAGGTGAGCACTCCATGGTCATAGCTTTTGATTTAATTGCAGGTTGTTAGAAGAAAGTGGCAGGACAAGTAGATGTGGCTGGATTTAGTTGTTGTAGAAAAATGTTGTAAATGTAATTAATGTTCTTTGATAGTCCTCACTAAATTGAAAGGAGAGACCTATTTGTAAAGTGACTATAGAGACTTGAGAATATGTTTAAAGTTATGTAATATTTATTCATGCAATACTGTAGAAAAGAAAGAAGTAACTTTGGTTTTGTTTTCTAAATTTCTGAAAGATAACATTGTTGTGTTTTAGGATATTTTGATAAGAAAGAGATTTATTTATTCCTTTTATGCATTTAAACACAAATATTAGGAAAGTGGTGAATTTGATTTGCATGCATGTGGGAGGCTGAAAATAAAAGCATTTAGATCAATCCAGGAAAATGTAAAAGTCATTTTATTTAATTCTGTGATTGTATTTTTTTTTTAATTTTAGAAAATAAGAGCAAAGGAATTTATAGCCATCTCTAAGGTTTCTCAATTAATAAATTATAGCTATATTTAGTTGTTGTTAAATTTATTAAAATTGGTCATTTAAATAGTTGTTGTAGAATTTGCAAAGTCTATCAATTTATTTATTGCAGAAAATGAAAATTATAATCTATTATAGTTTTATTTAAATAAAATCTAGATTTATTTAGTTGCTGGTAAATTTATTAAATTTAGTCATTTATATAGTTGAAATTTGGATTAATTAAATACTGGCATTATTTATATGCAGAAAATAACATCTACAGTAAACAATTTAATTACTTTACTTTTGCTGTAAGTAAATCAGAATTTTTCATAATCCATCTATTTGATTTTTGCATTTAGGAAACTTATACATTCCTGAAATCAAAATACTATGGTCTATTCATTATATAATCTCTATTATATAAAATATATTTATATATAAATATATAATTATATACATGCAAATTTCATGTATATACTTATATATATATATATATATATATAAAATAAATTTATATAAGTAACTACGAAAGCAAATATATATATACCTACATACATATAAAAATGCATATATATATATATAATTATATTTTAAAAAATATATATATATATAAAATATAATAAAAAAAATTAAAAGCAAGGAGAAAGAAGAGGGGGCGGGTCAAGCCGAAACCCACTGTGCTTTCACACAGTGGACGGCGCCCAAGGCACCACCACTGTGTGAACACATAGTGGGCGGCGCCCTCGGCACCGCCACTGTGTGAACACATAGTGAGCGGCGCCTGTAGCACCACCACTATGTGGTCACACAGTGGGCGGCACTGGCTGGGGATAGACCGTCACTTCCCCCCCTCTCCAGAATACAATGCATCCACCTATCTTCCATGGCCATTGCCGAGGTTCCCATTCGGTCCTGCACCAAAATTTTTAATCAAAAAAAAAATATTAAACCCTGGTCCAGGTAGGGCTAGGGTAATAATAAGAAAATAGTAAAGTCACCGCCACTGTGTGGTCACACAGTGGGCGGCGCTGGCCGGGGATAGACCGTCACTTCCTCCCCCCCCTCCAACATCTAATGCATCCACCTATCTGCCATGGCCGCCGTCGGGGCTCCCATTCGGCCCTGCACCAAAATTTTTAATCAAAAAAATATATATTAAACCCTAGTCCAGGTAGGGCTAGGGTAATAATAAGAAAATAGTAAAGTTATAAAATATTTGTATTTTATAATGCAAAATTCCTAACTAGGGGATGGCTTTATTTTTATAAAGTTTGGGAAACTGTTATAGTAATTAAATATATATATATATTTATATATAAATATATATATTTACATACACATATATGAAAATATAAATAGAAAGCTGTGGAAATTAAAGAATAAAGCATATCTTTAGATTTTAATATTTATTTAGTGTTGTAGATTCTTAAGAGTATATAAAATCAAGTGGGCAAACATTGATTTTTAATCAACCTAAGGGCATTTCTTTAAAAAAAATAAGGGGTAGAGATTTAATTAACATACTTGGATATAGGTTTTGGAATCAAATCTCATGAGACGTTTTTCGTCATGGGCTTAATTGTACCTTAGTTAATTAAATTAAAGCACATTTTAATTATGGATTAAATGGATGCTAGGAGAATAATTTTAATTAGTTTTCTAAAATCAATTAATGGCTATCTGAGATTAATTTTGCCTTCACCAATTAATTATCTGTGTAGCATCGGATTTAAGAATCATCAAAGCAAGTAGATCAAAACAAAACACAAGACATTATAACTCAATCAAAAGAACACTCATTGAAATGAACCTAATTCCAAAAGCACATTCAATAGAGGCATAAAAACAAAGCATCTAAAAGAGAATATCATGCAAACCATATAACAATTCGGATGCTTCTTCCATGCAGCTCCATTGTTGTTCTTTCCTCTTCAATGGATTTGTGGATCTCACCTACAAGTGCTCACACAATTGAAAGCAAGATTGATGAAAAGCTCAAGAGTACTAGAAGCGTAAGTTCGGTAGTTTGATAGAAAATTCGGATTAGGTTTGATTGAAAATCATCCAATTTATAGAGAAATTGGAGAAATGAGCAAATTAGCATGAAAGTGATTCGAATAGAAATTCAAATCAATAATAGCAAAATTATGACATATCTATGACAAATTGCTATGCAAGGCTTATGACAATTCATGAAAAATTTCTATGTCAAGAATTTATGACATTTTATGACACATTTCTATGTCAAGAATTTATGACATTTTATGACATTTTATGACAAATTTCTATGTCATTGCCATAAATTTAGGAGAGAAATAGGAGGAAATTGAATTTAAGAATTAAGAAATTAGAAAAATTAGAAAATTAGGAGGAATTAGGAAAATTAAGAATTAGAAATTAGGAAATTGATGAAAATTAGAATTTAGTGAATTAATCATTAATTTTTCATTTATTAATAATTCACAAAGAGGGAAAATTGATGAAAGATTAGGAAATTAAGTGAATTCATTAATAATTTTTCATTTATTAATTAATTCACAAAAAGAGGAATAATTAGCCAATCAAATGAAACATTTAATTGCGACACGAAGACCTAGGATAAATAAATAAATTATTTAATCCTAGAGGAAGAAATGACACACAAGGTTAAATGATTAAATCACAAAACCTTGGAAGATGAATTAGGTCTTGACTCGATTTGATTTGATTTTGTATTGATAAATGACCAATGTGATAAATGATTTGATAAATGCGCCAATTGACGAGGAACAATGACAAATTGATCCAAATTGACATAATTGAGACAGATAACGATCAATGACAAATCAATCGCAAAATGAGAAAATCGACAAGAGGACAAGAATCGATGACAAAATAACTTGCAAGACGACAAGATTGGAAATGACCATGATCGATGACAAATCAATCGCAAAATGACAAGATCGAACAATGACAACGATCGATGACAAATCGATCGTAAAACGACAAGACTGAAGGATTGATGATAAATCAACAAGATTGATAAGAGGACAATGATCGATGACAAATCGATCGCAAGATGACAGAAGGACAAAACCCTAATTAGGATTGACGATGTCCAAAATGATGACAAATGAATACGCACATTGATGCAACAGGGTAAGATCAATCATGACTGAATATTGTTGTCGACAAGACCAAATTTGAGATGATTGAAGAATATAGAAGAATGACTCGATGTTCGCAAATGATAAAGACCAAGTGCGTGACATAGGAGAAATGTTAATGCGACGCAAAAACCTAAAAATGAGGCAATGCGCAAATGTTAAAGTATGACCTCACAAGCGTTGACCATTTTTGGGTGTCTACATTTTGCCCCTCTTTGAGACAATGCGCTTTTAAGCATTGTTTCAAAGAACAATAACGAAAATTCCCCAGACAATAATAATGACATATGCATGCCCCCTCGAGGAATTGGCCGGAAACATGCGGAAAAGAGGCCAATTGATCAATAAAAATGATAGGATCGAACGGACTGACAATCGGAGATCGGATGCATGAAGGACAAGCAATTTAAGGTGCACAAGACCGCGACCAACATAAGATGGAGAGGACGCACGTCCATCTATGCAATGACAAAGAGCTATAAATGAGACCAAGAGGGTGAAAATGACTCATTTGCACTAGCTAAAGAGGAGGATTTGTTGCTCTGGACAAGGACACTTGCAGACAGATGGCGAACATTCCAATGGCGGATCACCTAGGGGAACGTGTATGTACATTCAGACGACCGGAGGATGCAGGAGCAGCGGTATGTATCTCAAAAACCCATGTTTTGAATTTCATGAATTTTAAAGGCTTACGAGACATTGCGGGGCCCATAGGGGATACCAAAATGGACTCCTGTGCTTGTGTGGTCTAATCCTGCGCTTGTGGAGGATGTTCTGTACTTGTGTAGGAAGACACAGGTGCAAGTCACCTGACACAAGCGCAGTTTCTCTTACACAGGTGCAAGTGTTCATAAATACCTTAGTTTTGATTTGAAACTGCATGTAAATGACCTGAAAAGGGGGGACAAGGGTGGGATAGGGCAATGTAGATTAAAAACACCCTAATTGGACATGAAAATGAGGATATGCAACCCGTAGGAGCAAACCCTAAAACTGACAAAATGATGCCCCGATTGTGATGCAGAGTCGACAATATCCATTGATCACGCGAGAGAATCGACCTGACTGTTTCATGCTACGTCACAGAATGAGGAGCACAGAGAGAGACACATTAGCTGGACTGGGGATATATTACATCACATACATGCCCGAGATTAGGGCAAACACAGGATTGCTTACCGCATTGGCAGAGCAATGGCACTCAGAGACCTCCTCATTCCATTTGGCGACTGGCGAGGCGACAGTGACTCTAGAGGATGTATGGCGCATCCTCCGCATTCTAATACATGGGGAGATGATAGAGTATGACCCAGTGATAGGTAGAGACACATTATGTAGACTGTTTGAGTGTGACACAGATGATCTGGACATTGTCGAGAGGGAGATTCGCTGGGAGACTATGGCTGCCGAGTATGACCGACGATATGTGGTGATAGTAGTTGTGATAGCATGTCTACTAGCTGGGGATAGACGAGGACATGGATTCTCGATGGGTTGGGGAAGAGTGCTAGAGCGGATGGCGACAAAGGGGACAATGTACGCATGGGGACCATGTGTACTGGCTATGTTGTATTTCCAGCTGCATTAGATAGCGTATCAGGGAGTGCAGACTCTGAGCTGTGGAGTCACATTGCTTCAGGTATGGGCATTTGAGCATATTGCCATATGTCGACCGATTATAGATAGACAGGTTGTACCACACTGACCATATGTGTATAGCTATGGTGGAGCACTGAGATAGGGTCCTTTTGGATACATATTATACTGGCGACATGAGCTAGACAGATTGAGGGAGTTCATATGGAGGCCATATCGAGATTGCCCCGGATGGTCAGATGATCATGAGGAGTTACCATACTGTAGACAGGAGAGGTACTTGATTGGGTGACCAGTGAACCACCAGAGAGTGATTGAGTTGTACCTACCAGAGAGGGTCAGACGACAGTTTGGAGAGACACAGGATGTACCTTGGAGGACTGCATGCTTTGCCTGATCTCACCGAGAGACGAGTCAGTGGGGTAGTATGATTCAGCCACACATAACATATGCCGACTTTGCACAGTTACAGTAGAGACAGTGGGATTGGATGTCAGATATGGTAGATGCTAGGATGACAGAGGAGTATGAGACATGGTTTGCACGACGACGACCAATGCCTTTGACTGATCTGGACATTCCAGTACCGAGGAGATAGGAGGACTTCCCACTCACAGGAGAGGAGGGAGATGATGAGGATGATGAGGATGATGGAGATGAGGAGGATGGAGATGAGGATGGAGCTGAAGGGGGTGATGAGGAGGATGAGGGAGATGATGGGGGAGAGGATGATGATGAGCCAGACTCAGTGGATCAGGAGACATTGTAGGATATTCCCATAGAGCCAGAGACAGCTAGGATAGATGAGATGGACATGTGTAGGGCTACCATAGCGAGTCAGCAGGAGTACATTGCGACATTGGAGAGACAGAATGCCATCTTGAGGACAGAACGAGATACAGCAATAGCTCAGGCATAGCGAGAGGGACAGAGAGTCACTGAGTTCATTGGGTCGATTAGGGATGCCAGTGCATGGGAGATGGCACAGATGCTGGTAGAGACCGGCGAGGAGAGACTTTATTGGAGGACACTATATGAGGGTGTAGTTCCACCAGAGCGGAGAGCACCTTCTTATCGGGCACGATCGAGGACAGAGAGCAAGTCACACTCTCGGAGGTCATTGAGCAGCATGGGGGTGAGTGGACCGATGAGACCACCACAGCCAGGACTAGGAGGGACATCATCTGCGAGACATGGTAGGAATGAGGAGGATAGAGGGAGCACCCAGTGATAGAGGCACGTGCTCCGTATGATAAACAGCAGACATTATGTAGTTTGCCATTTTGTAGTCAGCCTGCGGGCCATACTTAGGACAGACAGTCCGATTTTGTACTCCGACATTATTATGATATGTGATATGATATGCATCGATATGATGGATGCAATATGTTATGACTGATGTTATTTTGTTATTTGTCATGAATGGATGACTTATGCATTGTGTATGGACATGTATGGATCTATTTTTATGTATTTTTGATGCATTTATAATATGAAATGGATAAGATGCTTGATGTAATATGTGATGGAATGCAAATGTACTAACCAAATGGATGCAGGATGCAGCATATGTGTTTGGATATCAGAGCACCAGATCGAACTAACTATCCAATCGAACGGAAGAAGTGTTAGTAAGAAGAAATGAGACAGAGGAAAATTAGAGATAAAGAAAAAATTTGCTTTCAGTAATGCACTTTGTAGGTGAGAACCTTTTATTTTTATTTAGCAAAATGGATGCGTAGTGTCATGGCATTGAAGGCCAGAGCTGAAATGCAACCCTATTTGCGAAAGACAGACACAGCATAGACAAACGACCATCACAATCAAAAAAAAGAAAGGGATCATGAGCCATCCCGGTCACTCTAAATCACTCAGTGACATCATCGAGCAACATAGGAACACGATCAAAGCCAAAATCAATAAGAAAATAAGATGCACAAATTCAAACAAGCCAAACAAACATCTTGATCTTCATTGTCAAAAGTTGAACGTGCAGATAGGATGATCATGCTGTCTAGTTTCAGGAAATGTGGTACCCCATCTAAGACAGGACACAGTCTGGTTTCGAGTATACCACACCCTGTATAAGACCCATGATAAAAGTGACAAAGGACAAAATGATTTTGATACTGATATTCGATTGAGATGACAATTGTGATCAATTTGAATGTTTGATTTGATTGAAATAGTTCATCTGGTTAAAGCATGATTTCATTAAAGCACAGCGTTAAATGGATTGCGAGTGTCATTGGATGAAGGTTCGGTGATTTGTCTTATGCACAAAGGGGATAATTTATTGTAGAATGTTTGTTTTGTTTTTGAAGTTTTACAATTTTTTTGTTCTTTTTTTCAGGACTTTATTTGATTTTTAGGAATTTTTTCAGGACCTTATTTCAATTTTTTTGACTTTTTTTTCAGGACATTTGTCAATTTTTATGAATTTTTTCAGGACATTATTTGATTTTTATGAATTTTTTTAGGACATTTTTAAATTTTTATGAGATTTTTTTCAGGACTTTTTGGATTTAAATGCTCCAGTGATTGATCATGATGAGGGAAAAGCACCCAATTCATACTTGAAAGACATAGAAACCAGGACCAAAACATATGTACAAGACACTAGGGTAAGCAAGACAGTGATGTTGACCAATAACAGGCCTAGAATAAAACATTGGGTTGAGTCAAAGATAGGCATGATAACTGGCCGAGAGAAAGTATGGCTAGAAGTCATGATAGATGACGAAGCAATAATCTCATTACTCATGGCGCCTGATTGCCAGGTTTTCACCATGGTACTTGCCCAAAGCACCTGTTTGCCAGGTTTTCACTAGAGGGTGAATCATTTTTTGCTTTTTTTTCTTTTTTTCTCTTTTTTTGTATTTTTTTAATTTTTCATTTTTTTTGTATTTTTTCAGGATCGTATTTGAAGAAATATCAGGCAGAAAACTATGCCCAGTATTTGCGAAGATGCATACTATTGATAGGATCAGACAAAGGTTCACCTTCTGGAGTCACCAACTGATATGCCCCCGAGCCATAGGCTGCAGTTACTATGAAAGGCCCAACCCAATTAGGTTCAAACTTGCCCTTGACGATGTCAGTATACTGTGCATTCTTGGGATTTGCCTTTAAAACCAGGTCTCCCACTTCGAAGTGTCACCCTTTGACCTTCTTATTATAAGAGCGACGGAGACAGTTTTGGTATGCTTGCAAATGTGTCAGAGCTGTCTGACGCTTTTCATCTAACATCTCAAGCTGATGCAGCCGAGAAACTCTGTGTATCTCATCATCAATCAGGTGTTGCAAGGAAACCCTCAAGGAAGGAATCTCGACTTCCAAAGGTAAAATGGCTTCCGCACCATACACCAAGGAATAAGGTGTGGCACCAGTAGGGGTGCGGATAGAAGTGCGATAGGCCCACAGTGCTGGATTTAACTATACGTGCCAATCTCGACCAGCGTCATTGACAACTTTTTTCAGGATCTTGATAATGGTTTTATTCGATGCTTCAGCTTGACTGTTACCCTGTGGATAATATGGGCTAGAAAAATGGTGTTGAATATGAAATTTTTCACAAAGCTCTTTAACATCTTTATTCTTGAAGGGTCGACCATTATCTATGACTATGGCAAGGGGAACCCCATATCTGCATATGATATAATTTAGCAAGAATTTTGAAATTTGGACACCAGTGATATAGGTCATGGGGATGGCTTCAATCCATTTTGTAAAATATTCTGTAGCTGTAATAATGAACTTGTGTCCATTTGCAGATGTTGGGTGAATCTTGCCAATAAGATCCAATCCCCACTGAGAAAAGGGCCACGGAGAGATAATAGAATGAAGCTCTTGAGCTGGTGCATGAATATAATCTCCATGGATCTGGCACTTGTAGCACTTTTTAACAAACTCATGAACATCTTTTTCCAAAGTGGGCCAATAATACCCAGCACGAATCAACTTTCTGGCTAAGCTAAGACCATTGAAATGGCCCCCACATATACCATCGTGAACCTCGTGTAAAGCCGTTTGTGCTTCATCAAAATCCAAACACCTGAGGAGGGTATGGTCAAAGGAACGGCGGTAAAGAGTGTCAGCGATGATGACATATTTGGCTGTTTGTCGAATAAAGGCTCGGCGTTGGTTAGCGGAAAGGTTTGGTGGTAAAGTTTGGGATTTCAAATACTGATATATGTCATTGTACCACGGGGAATTGGGACCAACAAGAATGCACATCACATCAGCTATCGAAATGTCAAAAGAAGGGACCAACAATTGTTCAACCAAGAATTCACACTTGTCCATATTATGAGGCATATTTATCATGGAAGCGATCGTAGCCATTGCATCTGCCGACTTGTTTTGCATTCGTGGCACTTGACTAAAATGGATAGCTGTGAATTTGGTCTTGAAGAAATCTACCATGTGCTTATAAGGAATAAGCTTTTCATCCTTTGTTTCGTAATCATCATTGACTTGTCGGATGACTAGTTGAGAGTCTCCATAGACTTGCAAATGCTTGATATTCTAGCGGACGGCCACTTGGAGTCCTGTGACCAATGCTTCATACTCTGCAATGTTATTGGTACATTGGAAAGTTATTCTGTAAGACTTTGGAATAACATCACCTTGAGGGGTGACAAACAAAATGCCTGCACCGGATCCGAACTTGGTGTGGGACCCATCAAAGTATAACTTCCATTCATTAGATGGTGTGAGAACAAAGACTGATTCATCTGGGAAATCGGTCAACATGGGATGATCATCTGAAATAGGAGCATCTGCAAGTTGATCTGCTATGACTTGGCCTTTTATCGCCTTTCACTCCATATACTCAATGTCAAATTCACTAAGAATTATGACCCATTTTGCTAGGCAACCTGTCAAAGCTGCTCGGCTGAGCAAATACTTTAAAGGATCAATTTTGGCAATCAACAATGTTTGATGGCTTAGCATATAATGTCGAAGCTTTTATGTTGCAAATACCACTGCTAAGCATGCCCTTTCAATAGTTGAATAATTTAGCTCATAGCCGACCAGTGTCCGGCTGATATAGTAAATAGCTCTTTCTTTGCCATTCTCATCTTGTTGAGCCAGGAGAACTCCTAATGCTATTTCAGTTGTAGAGATATACAATAAAAATGGCTTGCCGTCGATAGGAGGCATTAGTATAGGCGGCGACAGCAAGTATTCTTTAAGAGCTTGAAAAGTTGATTGGCATTGCTCGATCCATTTAAAAGCGACACCTTTGTGCAATAGATGCTGGAATGGATGACATTTGTCGGCCAACTGAGCTATGAAATGATGGATTGACTGGAGCTTTCCTTGTAGACTTCGTAATTGCCAGAGGTTGGAAGGTGGAGGCATATCCATTATTGCTTTGACTTTTGCAGGGTCGACCTCAATGCCTCGGTGGGAAACAATGTATCCGAGTAATTTGCCAGCTGTAACACCAAAGACACACTTTTTTGGATTGAGCCTGAGTTTGTATGTCTCCATTCTGTCAAAGATTGGGCCCAAGATGGCTAGATGACTATCTCTGGTAATAGATTTGCATAACAAGTCATCCACATAATCCTCCATCAAAGTATGCATGAAATCATGGAAGATTGTCGTCATCGCTCTTTGATATGTTGCACCGGCATTTTTAAGGCCGACGGGCATCACATTCCAACAA
The DNA here is from genome assembly GCF_030272615.1 of Cryptomeria japonica. NCBI lineage: Eukaryota > Viridiplantae > Streptophyta > Pinopsida > Cupressales > Cupressaceae > Cryptomeria > Cryptomeria japonica. Next base: position 704,792,158 of record NC_081408.1, read on the forward strand.
TAGGTGCCCCAAGCACAGGTGAATGTGGTCTTATGCTAATCTTCAGGTGCAATGCAGATTTGATTGTAGCCAGAGAAACCATCCATTAGTGAAAGCATCTCATAACCAGCTGTCATGTCCACTATGATGTCTATATTTGGCAATGGAAAATCATCCTTAGGACATGCTTTATTCAGGTCCCTAAAATCTGTGCAGATGCGGATGCCCCCAGTTACTTTACTAACTGGTACTAGATTTGAAATCCAGTCTGCATAATCAATAGGTCTGATGAAGCCCACATCGAGCAATTTTTTCAATTCCACTTTGACCAAAAGAGCCACTTGAGGATGCATTTTTCTAAGTTTTTGTTTGATGGGTTTAGCACCTGCTTTCAGTGGTAAATGATGAAGGACTAACTCTGGATCGAGGCCAGGCATATTTGCATAAGACCACGCAAAGCTAATCTTCTTCTCCAGAAAGAAATTGATAAAATCTATTTTCTCTTGTTTTGACAGGGAGGCAGCAAAGTGAATGACCTTAGGGTTATCAGGTGTACCCAAATTGATTTCCTCGGTCATCTCTACCAACAATGTGGATTTGTCCTGAATTGATAGGGGTACGTCCACTCTTCCACCTTTGGGTGCCTCAGAAAGGTTTTCACCCGCAGGTACGTCTTTTATTTTTACTTTTGTATTATCAGAGAGCGCCTTACGGTTTTCACTCAAAGATCTATTCTTTTGATTTTTTTCTTTTTCTTTTTCATGACTGGAAGAGGGAGTTGACTCCCCAAAATATGCCGTTGAATCTAGGTCAATAGCAAATCCTGCCTTATGGTCGCCTTGTGGTATACCTTCCCGTAGTCCCATGAACTCTGCAATTGCTTCGTCATTCTGAAAACAGTCCAATGTGAGCGATTCTTGTTGGTCATATTGGATAAGTTGGGGATATATGAGGGGCATGTCATCATCAATTGTAAGGATAGAGAGGGCTGATATGGTAAAAATGTGAATGTCTGTGGTGTCACTATCTGAACTGCTTGTGTCGGATTCGGAGTTTGGATCCCAAAATGACTCAATCCAAGCATGAGGACAGGTTTTAGGAAGAGGAGTTATTGCATGTTTATCCTCCATAGGCAAGTTATCAGGATCAATGAAGATATTGTCAAGGGCATAGGAGCTGGAAGAAAAAGAACTCCACTCCCATTCATTAGAATCAGTCTTGGGTTGGGTAGCCTCAGGTGTTATTTCATCGTCATAATCATGCCCTTTTCGACACTTGGACCTTTTGGTAGATGTGGATCCAATTCGTAACGGTACAAAACCTAACCCTAAAGTTGGGGGTCACCTCTCAGGTATGATGGGTTCTAGCCTTCCATTGTTTTTCAAGCCTAAGCCACTACAGCCATCATATCCTTTCTTCTGCAGCATAGTAAATCCTTTGCCATACAATTCCACTGGCAGCTTGACAGATGGGGTTTTAGTTGGATCTTTATAGAGCCAATCTATGACACCATCATCTATAGTTTCTTTGTCAAGTTCTCCCCATCTTGCAAATGTAGTGGGAGGCTGATATTGAATAATGACCTTGGGTTCCTTTTGCAATAGATGCGGTTTTCCATATGATTTTGGAGACATCGGCAAATTCCCAATGAGGAATGTTTGGCCCATTGAATATTCTCCACACCCTTGATCTTGTATTTTCAGCTTGCCTTTGACAGCATCTAACAATACATTGGGATCCACATAACTGTCTGATTTAGCCTCTCTATTGATTGGGACCTGCTGCTGAGGAGTATCCTTTAGGGTAGCACAGAACTAGAACGGATTAGGATCTCCTGGAATGGTTATCTCAGTTCCGTTGTAAGGATATTTTAGACATTGATGATAAGTAGATGGAACTGCTTTCATGGCATGGATCCACGGACGGCCAAGGATCATATTATAAGGGAGATCAAGGTCTAGGACTTACAGGAAAGTGTTTTCCGTCACTGGACCAACTCTGATAGGCAATACAATTATTCCTTTAGATGGGCGCTCAGCGTCATCATAGGCTTTGATTGTTATCCTTTTGGAAGCATCAATGTCATTTTCTAAATAGCTGAGGCCAATGACCACTCTTTAAAGTGCAGATATTAAGACCCACTCCACCATCTATCAAGACTCATCGAATTTTGCAATTGTGGACAAAGACTTCTAGGTGCAAAGGGTCATTATGGGGAAGCTTGTCAGGTGAGATATCACTATCGAAAAATGCGACATTTTGGGAAATGGCTAAATGTCTGATCCGCGCTTGAAATTGGTCAACATCAATATCTGTTGGGACAGTGGACTCAGTCAAGGCTTTATTTAGGACTGCACGATGCATGGGAGACATTTTCAACAACTCTAGAATGGATATTTGTGCAGGTGTTTTTCCTAGATGATCCAAAAGATTATACTGACTTGTAGGAGTTGGTTTAGGAGGAGCCACAGGAGCTCCTTTCAAGACGATTTTGGATCGACGAGTGCTGACGGTACAAGAAGGATCTTGTCCTTTTATGCACAAGGTAGACACATACTCATTTGATGCATGAAAACAATTAATGACATTATGATAACTGGTATTTGCATAACTGGTCGTTTGAGCAGAATTAGAAGAAGACGCTTTACCCTTGTCATGATCAAGCAAAGGAGTTTTGAAAATGGTATGATCAGCGTTGGAGGTCAGATGGGGTGGATCTATCTCAATTACTCCTTGTTCTAATAAATCTTGAATCATATGTTTTAATTGAAAACATGAAGCAGTTTTATGTCCTTTGGACCGATGATATTCACAGTACGCATTATCATTCCACCAATGCGGCTTTACCGCTGGTTTTGCCTTAATATCTGGTAGCTTGATAAATTTTGCTTGTATTAATTGCTTCATGACTGATTCGATAGGCTCTCCCAATGGTATAAATTGTCGAGGAGGCCCATCCCGCGATCGGAAGGGTCTGCATTGTTGATTTTGTTGTTGGCCTTGTTGTTGATTATATTGTTGAGCATGCTGTTGTGGAGCCTGTTGTTGATTATATTGTGGCTGTTGAGCATGCTATTGATATTGCGGCTATTGAGCATGCTGTTGATACTGCGACTATTGAGTAACATTGTTCTTGGGTGCTTGATTTTGTTCCATAGTCGACATATTAGGAACACTCAACTTCTTTATTGTGAATGGGGGTTGATTTGCATTCACTACTCTCACATCAACAACACCATCATTAGTGACATTTTTGTTCTTATACCAAAATCTATTTCTATCCCCTGAATAATTTGTGTTGTCATTGTCCTTATTGAGCTTGATAATTCCTTTAGCTACAAGAGCTGTTTCAATACTCATTCCTTTCTTAATGAGTTTTTCTATAGTACTAGGACTTTTCAATTTTAGCTCATACATCATTTCTGGGACCAGATTCTGGATAAATAGATTCACTTGCTGTTCTTCAGGTATATCAAGAGAAGAACGACTATACAAGCTTTGCCATCGTTGCAAAAAGGTCACTAATGGTTCACCTTGCTTTTGTTTGGTATTGCATAAATCGGACATAGTCACATCACTATCGATGTTGAACACGAAATGAGATATAAACTTTTGCGCCAGTTCTGACCAAGTCTTTATATTTCCTGGCAGATGTGAATACCAATCCATAGCTTGTCTAGTGAGACTTCGTGTAAATAATCACATTAAATATGTCTCTTCATAGCTTACTTCTGTGCATGCCGCGTAAAATGCTCGAATATGATCTTTTGGATTGCCATTCCCTCTATATTTCTCAAAGTTGGGTGCCTCAAAATGCTTAGGGAATGGAGGCATGTATACACTCTTGTCAAATGGATTAGGACATAAATCTTGATCTGTATACAACTTCTTTGTTCCTTTAGTTTCTAATGCGTCAACTTTTCGTCCCAACTTCTCAAGTTGTTGCACAATTGTATCAGATTGTAGAGGTCCATCATTAATCCCAGTTGGTATTCTTTATTGATATATCACATTTTCGATCGGTTGTTGATACTCTGCAATGGTCATTTTTGGTGTCTCCCGCATATAAAGTTCTTGGTACTTCTCTTGTTGTTGCGGTTGTGCTATGCCTTGATACTGACCTTGTTGTTGTGCTTCTTGGAGCCTAGGTTGATATTGCAATTGAGTAGGCTGTTGATATTGCATAGGCGCCAATTGCGATTGTGAAGTAGGATAACTTGTTTTCCTTGGCACATATTGTGGCACATGTTGTTGGTGTTGACAAATCAGAATTTGTTGACTTTGTGCCAATTGTCATCGCGGTGTATATCCCATCATTTGTAAAAAAGTTTGTTTAGATGGTTTTCGTTGCTTCTCCTTAGGACAGGGTATAGCACTTGCATTAACTTGTTGTGTTGTTTGTCCAATCCATTGTGATGGTTGCAAGTTCGCATTAACTTGTAATGGTACCGAAGGCACTGCAATTTGTTGTCGAATGCCATATTGTTGTTGTTGCACATCGTTTGTTTGCACATCCGATCGTACCTTTTGCGTATTACTCAATTGTTGCAATAATTGCTGGTGGTGCAAATCACTACCCGTAGCTCTTTGTGTAGCCATTATCAAAGGATCTGTTGCAATAGTGTTTGACAAAGATACATAAGAACTTTGTTGCATCGTGGAATTGCTTTGGACATTATTGACATTAGGCATTCCAGTTGTGAAACTTTCTTGTATCTTAGATGTTGATCCAATTTTATGCATGTGAGGAACCACTTCTTGTTGAGGAACCATTGTCGATATTTGCATGGTCTTCATTTGATCTTCTATCACAGGCGATGTATTAAATAATGGATTATTGATCGTCTCAAATGATGACTTTTGAGGAATAGTCACTGTCAATTCCTTTAAAGCACGTTTACTCATCAAGGTAGGTTGAAGTTCTTGTTGCACATTTTCTTCATTTGGATGCGAGGAAAAACTTAACAGCGCACTGCCTTGTTGTGTTTGCACATTAATTGGTTCATTTAAGGAAGCCACATTACTCATCATGTGAAGATACTTTTGTGGACACATTTTAAAGACTTTGTTCAGGAACTTATCCATCTTTTTTGCTACCTTTGGATTGTGAAGGAACATGTCGACATCATCGGAAGCATCAGAATCAGACGAAGAATCTGGTTGGACATTTGGATTCATTTCTTGTTGAATGCCTTGGTCTGAACCAAATCCTTGTGAAAGAGTTTGGTCTTCATACAATGTTTGAGTTCGAATGTCATGTTGCAAATTTAGTTGATCCCAATTAAAAGGTGCACTTCCTCTTGGAGTTGGTGGAACACTCCCATGTCCTGGTTTCATGGGTACAAATACTGGTTCATATAATGGAGGTGGTCCAAGTTGAACCGTTCCATATGGTGGTAGAGATGTGTTTAATGAACCTTCAACTTGCACTGTTTGACTAGTTTGAAACTGTGAATTTACTATGTTATCCATGGATTGATACATTGGTTCACTCATCTTCTTAGATCTTGATCTTGTCTCAACAGGCATGTCACTTATGCAAATGCAAAAAAAAAAAAATTTTGGAATTTTTCAAAGACAATATATGATATGTAACTAAATGTAAACTAAATAGATGAAAGTGCAATCTATGTTTTTGGTTGTTTTTGAAGATTTTGACAAACTTTTGAAATGCAAATCTAAGAGATGGACCCTTAGGAAATTGAAATAATGTCTAGACCTCAAAGGACAAAAGGACTTAATGGACAAAGGACAAAATGACAATGTCTCCCCTATATGCTTGGATACTAAGCTAGGTTTGACGAAATGATATTGATGACAAAAGGACAAAGGACTTTGATAAGGTCTAGACCTCCTAACAATGACTTAGGGTTTATCAAAGATTTGGATTGCTCAAGTATGACAAGACCTAGGTTTGACACTATATGCAAAAGGACAATTAATATGCAAATGATCTTAATATGATATGATATGACAATGACTTAGGCTTAATGAAGAGACTTGGGATATGCAAATGCAAATGTATGACAATGTCAACCTAAGATGAAATCTAAGGTTTAATTATGAAATGATATTACTCTTATGCAAGAGGACATATGCAAATGGATGACTTCTATTGATATGCAAAAGAAGTATGACTTAGGTGAAACCTAACTTTGATACTTGACAATGACTTTGAAAATGTAACCTAGGATGAACCTAAATGTAAGTGACATAAGAGTCGAGACAGGTTTTTGAACAATGTTGGATAACCATGCTTGCAGGTGTGTTTCAAACCTTGTTGAATGTTTGTTGGATGAATGTCTCTTGTGTTTGATCTTATGTTATATCAATGTGTTTGCTCTTGAAATGGTATTCAACTTTTGACAATCAAAGAATACAAGATGTTACAACTTAGACTCAAGGCAATCATGCTCATTTCCACATTCCTTAGGGTAGGCAAAGACATTAAGTACTTGAGAGGTAGACTCATTATGGGATTCAAGGAGAATACATAGATGCTTGACCCCATGGGTTCCCCTCCACAGCACTCACTTCTTAGGGCAGCCAAGCATCAGTCCCCATGGAAATCTCCCCATGGCGAACTTAGTATCTCTTTCAAGTATCTGAATTTGTCCTTCTCAAGCAACTAGAAGGGTTTTTGGCCTCTAAAAACAAGGTATGTAGTAAGGATTTCTGTTAAGCATTACTCCTTGATGTCATGCAAGCATGATTGAGACATTAAGCCCATCAAGATACAAAACAAATGTAGTCGCGCAAGCGCAATTTAGACCAAGAGGCCTTACTTAGATGTTGATATGAGAAAGAGTTTCAAGGGGCATCACTTCCCAAGTAACTGCAATTCCCACGTAACACTTCCTTCAAAGCTTTCGCTCATCAGGTATTTGTTTATAGTGAGTTAGAATGCCAAGGAATTCTAGTCGTACTCACTTTGGGTCATCCCCTTCTCACGATTATCACTTGCTTGCTAAAGCAAAGTGGTCGGGAAGGCAGGCCCTCTAATGGAGATAAACAATCAACAACACAAGCATGGTATCGAAGATCTGGATTTCTGATCACCCTATGAAGGATGAGAGCATACTCTCCTACTCCAATGTCATACTTAACAAACAAAGCAAACAAAAGTTCATTTCCACCTATTTATAAATCACTAAGTGCCTAATTAAAAATCTCAAACACACAATTTGGTTGTTTCTCCAAGGCAACCTGCAAAACCCAAGTTAGAGGTTTGATTTGTTGTCTTTGACCATCGAATCTGCATAACACATGTTAGTAGTTTGATTTTTAATCTTTGTCATGCGTATGCCAAGATCCTGCACAGATAATTAGTACCAAAATCCAAAACACAGAAAACAGAATGCAAAAACATCAAAAATTTCAAGTAAAAACTGCATTTTTCACCTCTGATCTGGACTTTACACAGGCACAGAAGTCATGACACAGGCGCAAGATGTCTAACACAAGTGCAGAATGTCTCAACACAGGTGCAAGATGTTTCAACATAGGCGCAAGATGCTTCACACAAGCGCAGAAGTCTCCAGAATACCCTACACGGCCCTGTTTTTGAGTTTTTGACCTGCAAATCAACTTAGAAGCACTCCAAATCACAGTAGAGGGGTTAGAAGGTTAGTATTCACGTCGGGTTCACCAGTTAATGTAGCATCGGATTTAGGAATCATCAAAGCAAGTAGATCAAAACAAAACACAAGACATTATAACTCAATCAAAATAACACTCATTGAAATGAACCTAATTCCAAAAGCACATTCAATAGAGGCATAAAAACAAAGCATCTAAAAGAGAATATCATGCAAACCATATAACAATTTGGATGCTTCTTCCATGCGCCTCCATTTTTGCTCTTTCCTCTTCAATGGATTTGTGGATCTCACCTACAAGTGCTCACACAATTGAAAGCAAGATTGATGAAAAGCTCAAGAGTACTAGAAGCGTAAGTTCGGTAGTTTGATAGAAAATTTGGATTAGGTTTGATTGAAAATCATCCAATTTATAGAGAAATTGGAGAAATGAGCAAATTAGCATGAAATTGATTCGAATTGAAATTCAAATCAATAATAGCAAAATTATGACATATCTATGACAAATTGCTATGCAAGGCTTATGACAATTCATGACAAATTTCTATGTCAAGAATTTATGACATTTTATGACAAATTCTATGACACATTTCTATGTCAAGAATTTATGACATTTTATGACATTTTATGACATTTTATGACAAATTTCTATGTCATTGCCATAAATTTAGGAGAGAAATAGGAGGAAATTGAATTTAAGAATTAAGAAATTAGAAAAATTAGAAAATTAGGAGGAATTAGGAAAATTAAGAATTAGAAATTAGGAAATTGATGAAAATTAGAATTTAGTGAATTAATCAATAATTTTTCATTTATTAATAATTCACAAAGAGGGAAAATTGATGAAAGATTAGGAAATTAAGTGAATTCATTAATAATTTTTCATTTATTAATTAATTCACAAAAAGAGGAATAATTAGCCAATCAAATGAAACATTTAATTGCGACATGAAGACCTAGGATAAATAAATAAATTATTTAATCCTAGAGGAAGAAATGACACACAAGGTTAAATGATTAAATCACAAAACCCTGGAAGATGAATTAGGTCTTGACTCGATTTGATTTGATTTTGGATTGATAAATGACCAATGTGATAAATGATTTGATAAATGTGCCAATTGACGAGGAACAATGACAAATTGATCCAAATTGACATAATTGAGACAGATAACGATCGATGACAAATCAATCGCAAAATGACAAAATCGACAAGAGGACAAGAATCAATGACAAAATAACTTGCAAGACGACAAGATTGGAAATGACCATGATCGATGACAAATCGATCGCAAAATGACAAGATCGAACAATGACAACGATCGATGACAAATCGATCGTAAAATGACAAGACTGAAGGATTGATGATAAATCAACAAGATTGATAAGAGGACAACGATCGATGACAAATCGATCGCAAGATGACAGAAGGACAAAACCCTAATTAGGATTGACGATGTCCAAAATGATGACAAATGAATACGCACATTGATGCAACAGGGTAAGATCGATCATGACTGAATATTGTTGTTGACAAGACCAAATTCGAGATGATTGAAGAATATAGAAGAATGACTCGATGTTCGCAAATGATAAAGACCAAGTGCGTGACATAGGAGAAACATTAATGCAATGCAAAAACCTAAAATGAGGCAATGCGCAAATGTTAAAGTATGACCTCGCAAGCGTTGACCATTTTTGGGTGTCTACAATCTGAATTAGTTGATTTATTAAATTCGAGTAGACAATAAAACTACTCACTTAGAATTCCGCATTTAATTTTATTTATTTTTGAATATTTGAGCTAGTAGATAAAGTTAATCTAAGCATAGTTAAGACAAAACATGTTGTAGCATTTTATATTTGTTGATTTAATATTTTTAAAAGTTATGTTTTTAAAAAAAAATTATCCCGATCTTGCCCTAAATTTTGGGCATGACAAATTGTTGATTCTTTAATCGGTAAGCTAACTACTTTTGAGCTTAATAGTCTCAATAACATTGTTACTAAACCTAGTGAATCTGCCTTTAAAGCTTCTGTTGTTGGTTCATCTCCTAGAAAAGTTAAAGATGTATGTCAAAATCATGAATGCAGATCAAGTCATAGAGGTAATCAGGGAAGTGAAGATAATGAAGATAATGTAATGGAGCTTGAGGCACTATTGGCAAAGAAATTTTCAAGAGGCACCGATAAGTATAAATGAAATCTACCATTGAAATATTTCTCTTGTAGTAGAATTGGTCATATTACTGCAAATTGCCCTAATAATGACAAAAAAGGAGAAATTTAGAAGGTATAAAGGAAAAGGGAAAAAGAAATTTTATGTTGCAGTGGACAAAGGTGCTACTAATGAAGAGTCTAAATATGGTGAAGATAATGAAGAGATTGTGTTTGTAGCCATGAAGGAGGAATTGTTTGATGAGTAGGCATTGGTTTCTCATGTAGAAAACAATGATGAATGGATTATAGACAATGGTTGGTCACAACACATGACAAGAGACAAAAGTAAGTTTATAACTCTTAATGAATTTGATGGACGTGTTGTTAGATTTGGAAATGACTCTCCCTTCATGATGAAAGGTAAAGGTGCTATTTCTTTAAATGGGAAGAGTAATGGTGATGATGTATTTTGGGTTGATGGTCTAAAGCATAATCTATTAAGTGTTGGACAACTCAATTATAAAGGTTATTGGCTTGAGTTTAATGATGGAGTCTGGAGAATTCTTGGAGGTAATGGTGAACTAATTGCTATCGGGAAGCAAACTAGAGCTAACTTATTTCATTTGAATGCTAATGTCAATAATTGTCTGGTTACAAAAATGGAAGATAGCTAGTTGTGGCCCAGGAGATGTTGTCATGTGAATTTTGAAACTTGGTGAAGGTAAGAAAGTCAACTATTGTAAGAGGATTGCCATAAATTGTTAAACAAAATAATGTGATTTGTAAAGATTGTCAAATTGGTAAGATGACCTCTATTTCTTTTAAAAGCAATAAGTGTACATCTAAGAATATTTTGGACTTGGTACATACCAATCTCTATGGCCCTATGAAAAAAAAAAGTTATTATGGTGATATTTATTTCATGATTTTTATCGATTACTATTCTAAGATGACATGGGTTACATTTTTGAAAGAGAAATTTGAAGATTTTAGTAAGTTCAAAACATTCAAAGCTCTAGTTGAGAATGAGACCGGTAATAATTTTAAATGTTTAGGGTCAGACCGAGGTAGTGAATTCACATTTGATGAATTTGTTAAGTATTGTGATGAACAGGGTATCAAGAGACAAATGTCTGCTCCATGAACACCACAGCAAAATGGCATAGCAGAAAGGATTAACAGAACAATCGTTGATGTTGCTAGAACAATATTATTACAGGGTAATGTACCTAAGTTGTTCTAGAGAGAAGTGGTCAGTATTGTAGTATATACATTAAACCAAGTACTTGTATAGAAAGGTAACAATAAGACCCCTTATGATCTATGGTATGGTAAAACTCCTTGTGTAAGTTATTTTAAAATTTATGGAAGTCAAAGTTTCATTAAGAAGGATAACTATACTGATAAATTCAATGCAAAATCTATTAGGATAACTAGTGAACAACTGAGAGGGGGGGATGAACCGGTTGTTAATAGATTACAACAATTAATCCACAATACAACCTTAAACTGAAGCATATAAACATTTAAATAATGGTAAAGCAAAAAATAGATGTTGGCAGAAATAGATACTGATAAACAATGCAACTCAATCATAAACAAAAAATCAATGCAATGCAACCATACCACATAACACCAAGATTTGTACGTTGAAAACCCAGTAAAGGGAAAAACCATGGTGGGAAGCCTACCCACAATCAGATGATACTTCTACAAAAAGTATGTGTTACAATGAGGGGCCTACACATGTAGGAAGGAACACATCCTAGAGCACACTACTCATTACAAAAGAGTCTCACTAACTACAAAGGTTAAAACCACCTCAAGATATTTGGACAACAATCCAGTAGAATGAACTATTAGAGATAGCATCTACCATGCCTAATTATAGTCTCGGTTAAGCTCAACACCAGGGGCCTTTGACCGCTTCCTTAATCCCAATTCGATCCTTAATGATTGACCTAAACCCCTTCACATATGATATTACAATTCATGACCACGATACTTGATATACAATGAGATCTTACATTGATTTATACCAACCCTAAGACCTAAACCAATTAGGTCGGGCACCTAAAAGATATTGCAATAAGATCATACACATATATCTATATTACAATGATATGCCATGTCGACTTTAGACCAAAACAATATTGACCAATCCATAAAACATCCTGGTAATGTGTAGAGAATACATTAACATGATACCGGTCCATAACCTAGATAGGCACTAGACCTATTCTGAGTTCACCATGCCAAAGCAACATCTCTAGCTAATTGAAGCACAACTAGATAACTTCTTCACCATCCTAAAAGCTGCACCAACATCACTTATGCATCTTGTCAAGAATTCTCAATGAAAGCTCTACTAGTAGAGCCTTAAACCTGTGCCAGTAAGGGTTTACAAGAGTGTATGATATCATCCGATTACCAAGTCAATACCATCTGACCAGGACATACTCCAGAAGCATGTACTACATGTAACCAAACACATTCCATTGATCCAAACATGCCGAAAGTGTCCAACATATAGTCTCCTCTATCGATACCACTAGATCTTCTATTGGTAACCAAAACCTCTCTATCTATAACCAACCATAAAAACTAGTGTTGAAATCAATGACAAAAAATCAATGCAACACATAATCAATTCCTCCAAAATGCTAACAATCTCCCCCTTTGGCATTGATGGCAACACTAGATGTGAAAAAAATCTAAGTACCAAAAAGAATGCCAAACAAGTCTCCCCCAATGGAAGACAACCAACAAAACTCTCCCTTTGAATAATATCTCTCCTCTTAATGTATACAACTCTCTTTTTTATATTTTTCACATCAATATTTCTCCCCCTTTGACATCAATGCTAGAAATATGACAAAAATATCAAAGTAGTAATGTAATTCATTCAAACTCAAAACTGGCTACTCCCCCTGAGTACTAGCACCACTCACCACTACTAGAATGAATAGTATCTCTAATAATGCATGTCGGACTAATGCCAAACTATATCAATCAAGTCTTTGTCAAAGGGGAAGAAACCCCTAACCTGTCTCTCAAATACTTCTTTTTCTTCTACCTTATCCTTCAAAAAGTTATACTTTATTGATATATGCTTAGTCTTAGAGTGAAATACCAGATTCTTAGACATGTCAATAGTTGCAGAGTTATCATAGTAGATAACTACCGGTTCACTATATTTTACCCTGATATCCTTCAACATTTGCTTCATCCATAGGACTTGAGTACAATTAGTTATTGCTGCAACATATTCAACTTCTGTAGTAGATAAAGAAATGCATGGTTGTTTCTTGCTAATCCATGAAACCAGTTTCTTTCCAATAAAGAAAGCTTGATCAAAAGTTCTCTTCTTGTCATCAGTATCTCTTGCCCAATCTGAATCTGTATATGCACACAAAGTGAAGTTGTCATCTCTAGAATACCATAAGCCATATTTAGTTGTGCCTTTTAGATACCACAATATCCTCTTTACTGCACATGCATAATTTTCTTTAGGATTACTTTGATATCTTGAAACAATACTCACATCATTCATAATATCTGGTCTATTCTGAGTTAGATATAACAAGCCACCAATCATAGACTTCTACCTTGTTGGATTTACCAGTGTAGATGTATCTTTGATAGATAATTTATCAGTTGTCACCATAGGAGTACTTATTGGTTTGGAATTATCCATACCAAACTTCTTCAACAATTCCCTCAAATACTTTGTTTGATAGATAAAGATGCCTTTATCAGTTTGAGTAATCTGCAAACCTAAGAAAAATGTCATTTCACCAATCATGGACATCTCAAATTCATTCTTCATGTTGTTAGAAAATTCCATGCACAATTTATCTTCTCCTCCAAAAATGATATCATCAACAAATACTTCAATAATCAGAATACATCATTAGTAATTTTGTAATACAAGTTACTATCAGCACTGCCTTTAGTAAAACCAAGCTTCAAAAGATATGTATCCAACCTAGCATACCAAGCACTGGGAGCTTGTTTAAAACCATATAATTCTTTCTTTAACCTACAAACCATATCCTTATCATCAGGTTGTTTAATGTATACCTCTTCTTCAAGTTCACCATTCAAAAATGCACATTTAATATCCATTTGATAAACATTATAGTTCTTATACGTTGCATACGCAAGAAATAGCCTAATAGCTTCAATTCTAGATACAAGTACAAAAGTCTCACCATAATCAATTCCTTCCTTTTGAGAATAACCTTTACAAACCAATCTAGCTTTATTTCCTATAACTTGACCATACTCATTCAGTTTATTCCTAAAAACCCACTTAGTTCCAATAACATTCTTATTTTTAGGTTAGGGAACTAAAGTCCAAGTTTAATTCTTCTCTATCTGATCTAATTCATCTTCCATAGCCTTTAACCAATGTTTATCTTTACAAGCTTCAATAACAGTTGTTGGTTCAACTTGAGAAATAAGACATACCTCTTCATTTTCCAGTCTCCTTCTAGTCATAACTCCCTTGTTCCTATCTCCAATGATTTGATCTTCAGAGTGGTTTAATCTTACATACCTTGGATTCTTTTGAACTTCAGGTTTGCTAATCTAATCATCAGTCACAGTTGAGTTTTCTGACTATGCCAATGTAACAGTTTCAATGTCCTATACCGATTGAGGTATTCATGGTTTAGTTATGATAATTTCCATTGTCAGTTCCCTATAATATGATATAGATTGATTTTTGTATTGCTCATCCACTTACACATTTGCACTTTCCACATTTTTTTGCAATCTTTTGTTATAACATCTATATGCTTTGCTTTGATTAGAAAAACCAAGAAATATTCCTTCATCACATCTAGGATAAATCTTTCCAATTGAATGATCCCTTTTGATATATTTACTTCCAAAAATTCTGAAATATTTAATAGTAGGTGTATGTCCAAATCATAGTTCATAAGAAGTCTTACCGGTTTCACCTTTGGTGTGAACTCTATTGAATGTGTAGACTATTGTACTCACTGCTTCTCTCCAGTAGATATGAGGCAATTGGGATTCCATCATTATGGTTCTTGCTACATCCAAAATCATTCTATTCTTTCTTTCCACCACTCCATTATGCTGAGGAGTCCTAGTTGCAGATAATTGTATTCTAATTCCATTTGTCTCACAATAACTATTAAATTCATGAGAAGTGAACTCACCACCTTGATCTGATCTTAGACATTTGATTTTCAATCCAATTTCAACTTTTACTTTAAAGATCTTGAATATCTCAAAAGCTTCAGACTTCTCCATAAGAAAAGTCACCCATGTCATTCTAGAATAATCATTAATTATCAGCATGAAGTACCTATCACCTTGAAAGATTTTAATCCTTACTAGACCACATAAGTTAGTATGAATCAAATCAAGAACATCATTAGATTTATCTTGTATGCTCTTAAAAGTAGTTCTCACTTGCTTTCCCAGTTGACATTCCTTACATACCGGATAACGAGGCTTCATAATCTTAGGTATATCTCTAACTACCTTTGTTGAATTGATCTTGACAGTGCAATCAAAATTAACATGACACAACCTTTTATTCCATAACCAACTCTCATCAACATGAGAAATCAAACATGTCTTATTACCAGTGTTCAAATGAAACATATTACCTCTAGTTTGAGTACCGGTAGAAATCTTCAAACCAGTCTTGTTAATGATTTGGCATTTTCTATCCATGAATTGAAGTTGGAATCCTTTATCCACCAACTGACCAACACTCAAAAGATTATGCTTTAAACCTTCTACATAATAGACATTGTCAGTATTATGCTTACCATCTAGAGAGATAGTGCCTTTACCTCTGATCATACATGCTTTGCCATCTCCAAATCTTACTTGACCACCAATGTATTCATGCAGGGACAAAAAATTTCTTTTATCTCCAATCATATGATGTGAACATCCACTATCAATTACCCATTCATCCTTATCTTCAACTTTTTCTTCTAGGGCCCTCTCTTCATTCAAGATAGCCAGTTCTAGTTCATGTTCTTTTAAGACATAGAACACCCATTCCTTTCCATTGTCAGATCCACTAGCAGATTCTTCTATCGGTTCATCCTCAGAGTCATCAATTACTCCTTCCTCATCTGCTATGAAGCATTTTTTGTTTCTCTTGAATTTGTATCTATTCTGATTAGGCTTAAAATATTTCTTAACTCTTTCCTCAAATCTTGCATTCCTTTTAGAATATCTAGATACAAAATGACCAGTCTTATGACATGCAAAACATTTAAAAGGTGTTTTTCCTTCATACTTACTTCCTGTCGGTCCTTTAGGTACTCTTCTAGCAAATAAGGCTTCAAGTTGCTCAAATTCTTCATCTTCTTTCCTCATGTCTTCTAGTTCCTTTGCATATAGGTTTTTCCAGTTATTCTTTTTGGTAGATGATGATGATGATGCATGAAAAGAAAGTTTAGATTTTGCAACGCCAGAAGGTCCAAATTCTTCAAGCTCAAAAGCAAATAACTTCCCAATCAAAATGTCTCTATTAACTGAAGTGTTTTCCATTGTTCTCAACTCATTAATTGCGGTTGCCTTCATCTTGTAAGCCAGTGGAAGGGCTCTCAAGACTTTGAAAACTATTTCATCTTCACTCAGAGATCCTCCACAACATTAAATTCCCATAAAAATCTCATTTACTCTCTCCATAAATGTAGCAATTCTTTCATTGTCATCCATCTTCAATTTTTCATATCTCACCTAGTAGCCATCAAGTTTAGAAATTTGATAGTAGGGTCACCTTCATTCAGAGTTTGCATTTTATCCCACCTAACCTTTGTAGATGATTTATCAGTTAATCCCATGATCTATTGATTAGTAAGTGCACATAGGAGGGCTTCTCTAGCTCTGCACTCAATCTCAATATTCTTATCCAAGTCTATAAGAGGAAGATTTCTAGATGTCGGATTATAAGGTGTATAACCTTTCTTAATGATCTCCCAAATATCCTTGCCAAGACATCTAAGATGAGTATCCATTCGAATCTTCCATATCCCATAATTTGTTTCATCAAGCTTAGGGATTTCTCTTCTAAAGATAGTTGCCAGTAGATTAGTTGCCATAGGATCTACCTCAAGTGGTTAAGCTTTTGCAAAAGAGGACCAATTCTTTGATACCAATTGTTAGAATAATAGGTGAACAACTGAGAGGGGGGGTGAATCATTTGTTAACATATTACAACAATTAATTCACATTACAACCTTAAACCAGAGCACATAAACATTTAAATATCGATAAAGCAGAAACAGATGCTAGTAGACACAGATATCGGTAAACAATGCAACTTAATAATAAATAGATAATCAATGCAATGCAACCATACCACATAACACCAAGATTTGTGCATGGAAAAAATGGTAAAGGGAAAAACCATGGTGGGAAGCCTACCCACGATCAGATGATACTTCTATAGAAGGTATCTATTACAATGAGGGGCCTGCACATGCAGGAAGGCACACTGCCTAGAGCGCACTACTCATTACAAAAGAGTATCACTGAATATAGAGGTTAAAACCACCTCAAGATATTTGAACAACAATTCAGTAGAATGAACTACTAGAGATAGTATCTACCATGTCTGATTACAGTCTCGGTTAAGCTCAATACCTGAGGCCTTTGACCTCTTCATTAATCCCAATTCGATCCTTAATGATCAACCTAAACTCCTTTGCATATGATATTATAATTTATGACCATGATACCTGATCTACAATGAGATCTTACATTGATTTATACAAACCCTAAGACCTAAACCCATTAGGTCGGCCACCTAAAAGATATTACAATAAGATCATTACATATATCCATATTACAATGATATTCCATATTGGCTTCAGACCAAAACAATATTGACCAATCCATAAAACATCCTTGTAACATGTAGAAAACACGTTAACATGATACCAGTCCATAACCTAGATAGGCATCAGACCTATTATGAGTCCACCACACCAAAGCAATGTCTCCAACTGATTGAAGCACGATCAGAGAACATCTTTAGTATCTTGAAAGCCACACCAACACCACTTATGCATCCTCTCAAGAATTCTCAATGAAATCTCTACCAGTGTATGATATCATATGATTACCAAGTCAATACCATCTGACCAAGACATGCTCTAGAAGCACGTACCATGTGTAACCAAACACATTCCATTGATCCAAACATGCCAGAAGTGTCCAATAGATAGTCTCCTCTGCTGGTAACACTAGATCTTTTGTCAGTAACCAACCATAACAGCTAGTGTTGACATCAATTAAAAAACATCAATGCAACACATAATCAATTCCTCCAAAATGCTAACAAAATCTGATGAAGGTATTTTTCTTGGTTACTCCTCTAAGAATATATAAATGTTACAATAAGAGAACTAGGAAAATTGTTGAAAGTGCTAATGTGAAGGTGGTTGATTTGTCAAATAAGTCTAAAGGTACAAGTAGATTAGAACCTGAAAAGGATGATAATGAGGAAAAACCTGTGATCATTAAACTGGAAGCACAAAACAACAATCAACTGGCAAACACAGAATTAGGTACTCAAATGGTAAGTGATGACAATGAGGATGAAAATGGAGAATTGAAAGAGGAAGATGTAGAACAGACATAGGCTATACATAAATATGTCAGATTAAATCACTCACAAGTGAGGATAATTCATGATAAGAATGCAGGTGTGAAGACTAGGAGAAAGATTAGAGAAAATTCTTGTTTGATCTCTATAATGGAACCCAAGACAATTAAGGAAGCACTAAAAGATAATGATTGGGTGAATTCAATGAATGAATAATTAAATCAAATTGAGAAAAATTAGACATAGTCAATTGTTCCTAGACCAAATGAAAAGAATGTCATTGGAACAAAATGGGTCTTTAGGAATAAATTGGATGAAGAAGGAAGATTTGTAAGGAACGAAGCAAGGTTAGTCTACAAAGGGTATGTACAGGAAGAAGCTCAGTATTATGGTGAAACATTTGCACCGGTTGCTAGATTAGAAGCTGTAAGGATGATGCTAGCATTTGTTTCATATAGAGGTTTCAAAGTCTACCAAATCGATGTCATGTCATCCTTCTTGAATGGAATCCTATAAGAAAAGGTATATATGGAACAACCAGATGGATTTTCCCTCACTGATGATAAGGACATGGTGTGTAAATTACATAAAGCTTCATATGGTCTTAAGAAGGCACCGAGACCATGGTATGAGAGACTTCATGCACATTTGATCAATATTGGATTTCAATGTACCAGTGAGGACAGTAATATATACTTGAATACTAATGGAGACAAGATGCTAACTGTAGAAGTATTTGTAGATGACATAAGTTTTGGTGGTAATGATGATATGTGTATGAATTTTTTTGATGAGATGAAAAAGGAATTTGAAATATCTCTAATTGGTGAAATAAAGTTCTTTAATGGCTTACAGGTCCAACAACTAAATGATGGTATCTTTATTTTTCAAATCAAGTATATCAAAGAATTTTTTAAGACTTCCGATATGGAAGAATGCAAACTGGTAGGTGCACCTATGGTAACATGTTGTAAATTGTCCAAGCTAGATGATTCCCCTGATGTTAGTGAAAAGGAGTACATATCCATGATTGGAAAGCTACATTATGTTATTCATAGTAGACCAAATATTGCTGATGTTGTTGGCTTAGTAGCTAGATTTCAAAAGGAACCAAAGGAAAGTCACATAATGGTTGTAAAAAGAATTTTTCAATATCTCAAAGGGAAATTAGACTATGGATTATGGTATCCCTACAAAGGAGATTTCACTTTGGATGTCTTTACTGATGTAAATTTGGCTGGTAATGTGGATGATAGGAAAATAAAAATCGGTGGAGATTTTCTAATTTGAGGAAGACTAGTAGCATGGACAAGCAAGAAAAAATCATGTGTTTCTCAATCTACAGTTGATGCTAAGTATGTAGTCACATCCATGAATTGCAGGCAAGCCATATGGATGAGACATGTGCTAGAAGGATTCAAGATAGATATGTCTAAACCATTGACTATCTATTGTGATAATACAAGTGCAATAAACATTTCTAAGAATCATGTACTTCATGCTAGAACCAAGCACATAGAGTTGAAGTATCATTTCTTAAGAGAAAGAGTTTAGGAGAAGAAGGTGAAGATGGAATATGTGAAGAGTAAAGATTAGTTAGTTAATATCTTTACTAAAACATTACCAAAGACAACCTTTGAGTTTCTTAGAGGTAAATTAGGGGTTAGACCCCTACATCAGAAAATTGAGATTATGGAGATGCATTAATCTTGTGGATTTCATGTTTATCTTTCATGAAGGATTGATGAAGATGTAGGCTACTCCATAGGGGGGACAACTCTGATGCAAGTTTGATATGATGTTCTGATTTATAACTCTAATTTGATAAAATGATATAATTCTGATACAAGTAAAGTCCTGATTTAGTACTCTAATGCAATAATTTGGTGTTATGATTTAATCAACAAAGATGATGGAAGTGGCAATAGAAGAATTGAAGATAAGTGATGCATTTCCACCTTTGCCATTGTTGTCAAAGGGGGAGAAGAAAATAAAATCAGATATGAGAGAAGTTGACGATCATCCTTGGGGAGAAGAAAAGGAGTCTATCAGAAAGGGGGAGAAGAAAAAGATCAGATATGGGAGAAGACAAAAGGAGGAGAATCGACAGTTGATGTGTTACTGGTAAACAAGTTGCAGATGATAGGCTATAATAATGATTACTCTAATTGTATATCTGATTGGTGTTGCCATCAATGCCAAAGGGGGAGAATGTTGGCATGATTGGCATAATTGATGCAGATGAGATGATGATGGGCGACTGTACCAGTAGAGGAAAGAAGACTGAGATTTTGTGAGTAGTTGACATGATTAGTTATTTCTATTGTCATTCATGGAAACTGGTGTCAACTGATCAATGTTGATGTTTACAGATGGTTCTTGATGTTTTATTTGTTGGCTAAGTGATTTGGTATTGTAGACACCTAAAAATGGTCAACGCTTGCGGAGTCATACTTTAACATTTGCATATTGCCTCGTTTTAGGTTTTTGCGTCGCATTAACATTTCTCCTATGATTTTCACTTGGTTTTTATCATTTGCGAGCATCGAGTCATTCTTCTACATTCTTCAATCATCTCGTTCTCAAATTTGGTCTTGTCGACAACAATCTTCAGTCATGATTTTGGTCAAACTTATCCTATCGCATCAATGTGCATGTTCATTTGTCATCATTTTGGACATCATCAATCCTAATTAGGGTTTTGTCCTCTTATCAATTTTGTCATCTGGCGATCAATTTGTCATCGATCGTTGTCATTTTCAATCTTGTCATTTTGCAATTGATTTGTCATCAATCGTTGTTCTCTTATCAATTTTGGTCATCTGGTGATTGATTTGTCATCGATCATTGTCATTGTTCGATCTTGTCATTTTGCAATCAATTTGTCATCGATCGTTGTCATTGTTCGATCTTGTCATTTTGCAATCAATTTATCATCAATCGTCATCGTCCTTCTTAATCATGTCAATTTGGATCAATTAGTCATTGTTCCTCATCAATTGGTGCCTATCAATTTGGTCTCTTTATCAATCTCGGTTAGTTTGTCAATCAATCAAATCATTTATCACATTGGTCATTTATTAATTCAAAATCATGATCGATATTAATTATCTTCAATCAAGACCTAATTGTCATTCTCGCATTGCTAACTCATCTTCTAGGGTTTCATGATTTAATCATTAAACCTTGTGTCTCATTTCTTCCTCTAGGATTAATAAATTATTTATTTATCCTAAGTCTTCTCATCACAATTAAATATTCATTTAATTGTCTAATTATTCCTCTTTTTGTGAATTAATTAATAAATGACAAATTATTAATTAATTTACCTAATTCCTAATTCCTAATTTTCATTAATTTCAATTTTCTAAATTTCTAATTTCAATTCCCTCCTAATTCCATGGGAATGACATTTCAATTTGTCATAATTTGTCATAATTGACAATCAATCAATTTTGACATAGAAATTTGTCATAAATTGTCATGAATTATCAATCAATCAATCAAATTTTGCATAGAAAGTGCATAATTTGTCATAATTGACATGTTTGATTTGCAATTTCCATTCGAATTGAATCATGCTAATTTGGTCTTTTTCTCCAATTTCTCTATAAATTGGATGAATTTCTTCAATTCCAACTAATCACAGAATCAGATAATCAGATAATCACTTTCTTTAGTCAATCACGCTTCGAGTACTCTTGTGCCAATGTCAATCTTGCTTTCACACTAGGTGTATGCACTTGAAGGTGAGATCCACAAACAAAGGCTATTTGGAGAAGAAAGAAGGAAAATGGAGCCGCATGAAGGAGCATTCAAATCAACATCTGGTTTGCATAATCTTTAGTTTTGAATGTTTTACTTTTCATGTCTCTATTGATTGTGTTTTAGGATAGATCATTGCATTTGTGCTTTCGTGATTGAGCTAGATTAGTTTTGATAAATGCTTTCATGATTCAAAATTCCTACCTCACATTAATTGGTGAACCTGATGTGAAACTAAGAAACTAACCCTCGAATTATGCTTTTGAAGTGCTTTTGAGATGTTTTGCAGGTCAAAAACCTAAGAAACAGGGTAATGCAGGGCATTCTGGGAACTTCTGTGCCTGTGTAAGACAACCTGCGCCTGTGTTATGCATTATGCGCTTATGTTAATGACATTCTATGCTTGTGTCATGAGTTTTGCACCTGTGTCATGAGTTCTGCGCCTGTGTAAAGTCCAGAACAGAGGTAAAAAGGGCAGTGTTTGCTTAAAAATTTGATTTGTTTTTGCATTCTGCTTTCTATTTTTTGGTTTTTGGTACTAATTATCTGTGTAGCATCTTGGCATACACATGGAAAAGACAACAAATGAAACCACTAATATGTTTTATGAAGAATCGATAGTCAAAGAATAAACACCTCAAACTTCTAACTTGGGTTTTGCAGGTTGCCTTGGAGAAACAACTGAACTTTGTGTTTGGAAATTAATTTTTAGGCACCTAGTATGATCTCTAAATAGGTTGGAATGAATCCATGTTTGCGTTGATTGTTGAGTGTGACATTGGAGTAGGAGAGTATGCTCTCATCCTTCTTAGGGTGATCAGAAATCTAGATCTTCGATACCATGCTCATTGTTTTGATTGTGTGTCACCTTTAGAGGGCCTGCCTTCCCGACCATTTGCTTTTGCAAGAAAGTGATAATCGTGAGAAGGGAATGACCCAAAGTGAGTACGGCTAGAATAACTTGGCATTCTAACTTACTATAAACAAATACCTGATGAGCGAAAGCTTTGAAGGAAGCATTACGTGGGAATTGTAGTTACTTGGGAAGTGATGACCCTTGGACTCTTTCTCATATCAACATCTAAGTAGGGCCTCAAGGTCTAAATTGTGATTGCGCGACTACATTTTTTTGGTATCTTGGTGGGCTTAATGTCTCAATCACACTTGCGTGACATCAAGGAGTAACACTTAACAGAAATCCTTACTAAACACCTTGTTTTTAGAGGCCAAAAACCCTTCTAGTTGCTTGAGAAGGACAAATTCGGATACTTGGAAGAGATACTAAGTTCACCATGGGGAGATTTCCATGGGGACTGATGCTTGGCTACCCTGAGAAGTGAGTGCCATGGAGGGGAGCCCATGGGGTCAAGCATCTATGTATTCTCCTTGAATCCCATAATGAGTCTACCTCTCAAGTACCTAATGTCCTTGCCTACCATAAGAAATGTGTGAATGAGCATGATTGTCTTGAGTCTAAGTCAAAATATCTTGTCTTCTTTGCTTGTCAAAAGTTGAATTGCATCTCATTTCAAAATAAGACAAATTGGTTTAAAACAAGGTTTAACAAAATAGACATTCATCCAACAAAGTTCAAAACACCTTCAAGCATGGCTGTCAAACATTTGTCAAAATCTTGTCTCAACATTCATGTCACTTAGATTTAGGTTCATCCTAGGTTTGCAAGATCATTTTCAAGGTTAATTTTCATCTAAGTCATACTCAATAAGGGTCATCCATTTACATATGTCCTCTTGCATTAGAGTAATATCATTGTCATACATTTGCATTTGCATACCCTAGGTCTCTTCATTAAGCTTAGGTCATTATCATATCATATTAGGGTCATTTGCATAGTAATTGTCCCTTTGCATATAGTGTCAAAACTAGGTTTGTCATACTTGAGTAATCCAAATCATTGATAAACCCTAAGTCATTGTTAGGAGGTCTAGACCTTATCAAACCTTTTGTCCTTTTGTTATCAATATCATTTCATCAAACCTAGCTTAGTATCCAAGCATATAGGGGAGACATTGTCATCTTGTCCTTTTGTCACTTGGTCCTTTTGTCTTTTGAGGTCTAGACATCATTTCAATTTCCTAAGGGTCTCTTTTTAGATTTGCATTCAAAAGTTTGTCAAAATATTCAAAATCAACCAAAAACATAGGTTGCATTCATGCCATAGATTGCATTTTCATCTATCTAGTTTGCATTTCGTTACATATCATATACTATCCTTGAAAAATTTCAAAAATATTGCATTCGCATAGTGACATGTCTATTGAAACAAGGTTTCAAGCACCAATGATGCAACAAAGTTTGACATATCAATCGACAATGCAATCACAATTATATCCAACCCAGCAACAAGGCAATATCGATCAAACTTTTTATGATGAAACAAGTCTCCAAATACAAAAACTAGAGGAGAAACTAGCTCAAGAAGAGGAGATATTGGAACAAAGAGTGAAAAACATTGAGAAGAATAGATCACAAATGTCCAAAATGTTTCAAAAATTTCTAGGTCGAAATCCAAAGATTGAGCCAATTGATGTAAGATCTCTTCTTGAACGATTAGACATACCAGCTCTCCTCTCCCAAATAGAGATGATGAAACAATTTCAAGAAAAGAGACAACATCAATTTCAACATTATGTGCCTCCACAACAAGAACAAGAAGGTGTTTACTATCAATCAGATTTTCAACCAATACAACCAATGGTTCAACCAATTGTTCAACATATTCAACCAACACAACCAATAGTCCAATTTCGACAATATGTCCAACCAACTATACAATGTCCACAAATAGTTCAACCAATGGTGGAATATCAACAAGTTCAATCAACATATCAATGTCAACAACCACAACCAAACATTAAAAAACAAAGGTTGCAACATGCACCAAGCCAAATTTTGAACATGTCAAACCAATTTGATCAACATCTAGTTCAAAATCAAAACATGACATCAAACTAGGACCAAATTCTTGCCAAACAAGTTCAAATTCTAGATACAACTATGTCAAAACCTTGAAAGAAAGGTGGCTTTATTTCAAGGCTCTTAAGGAAACTACCAAGTGAGTTCTTTGAGGAAGATAAAGATAATACAATTATGTCTAGCAATGCCTCATCTCCCCACAAGCAAATTGACTCTCCAGTGGCATCTATCCCCACACCTTTAGAAGTTTCACAAGAACCTTCCATATTGTCCTCATCAAACAATACACCCAAGGATGCAATTACCCAAGGGCTATCCATAATTGATTGCCAAGATAATCCAATTCATGATACACATCCTTGTCATGTTTTAGAAATATAAGACCCAATGCCACCATGCACTTTATTGCCATTACCTATTTTAGAGGACTCCCTTCAAGGTCCCTCTTCCTCATGTTCAAGCATTGATTCCTTGTCAGAATCCATCACAAATATTCAAAGAGCATTTCCTTCATGCCAAAGCATTAATCCCTTGCCAGAATCCCCCATGCATATCCAAAGTCCATCCTCATGTCAAGAGGATAATTTAGAACATGAAGAAATGTGTCTTAAAACAGATCAAGATCAAGATCCCGAAACCTTATCATCCCATCCAATTGTTGACCAGGACCCCATGTTCCCAGACACTTACGATGATTCCCCTATTCTTTTCCATCATATCCAAAGTCCTATTGACACTCCATTCCTCGAGCAAGATCAAGATATTCCAGTCCATCCAATCCCAAATGATCCCCTTCCATTTAAGGAACACAATATCCTTTCAAATCCCATTGACATTCCATTCCCTGAGCAAGATCAATATATCCCTTCTATCCTTTCCAATGATCCCATTGAAAGTCAAGAGCAAAGCACCTTTAAAGAGGATTTCAATGATCTTCCTCCTTGTCAAGATCAAATTATTCCTTTAAATCCTCCACAAGATCCTTTTGTTCCTCCATCTCCTTGTCCTAATCCCACATATCCACTCCAAGACATCATTCCTTTTGATGATCCCATTATTTCTCTCATTCCATCTCTTGAAGAGCTTGTCATTGAACCATGTCCACTACATGATCCTAATCACCCTCATGATCCTAATCCCCTTCATGATTCTCATGATTCTAACATGTCAGTGCAAGATGTTCATGAACCCTCGACATGCATAATGGGTTCTTCCACTTTGGTGCAATCCGATCCACTTCAAGATCTCATTATTTCTCTCATATCATATCCACCACTTAATGGACTCGCGTCTTCCTCCCAAAGAAAAGAGTATCCTAAAAGTCAAGATATTCATAAAGGCAAAGGAGTAGACCTTCATGAGAAAGAACCCCTCCATATCAAAGAATATCTTAAGGCTCATGTCTACACAACTTACTCTCAAGACGTTGGTATCCCTCCATCAAAATCAAAACATATCCCTTCCCCATCATCGCTTCCATCCATTCTAGGTCCCTATATCCCTCCATCTCCTATGCAACATCAGCAAAGGCACACATCTTGGAGAACCTTCCATCCATCCCACATGCCTCCATATCATTGCCATCCACACCAACATTCATTCCCTCTTCCAAGCAATTTGGATGCCAAGTATAAGCATCATAAGTCTAGCAATCCACATGTATTCAAGGATCAACATGTCCAATATAATCGACATGTCAAAACAAAGAACAATATGATCTATAAAGAAAAAGAAATATCCAAAAGGTCAGAAAGGCCCACTAAGCAAAATAAAGAAAAGTCAAAATATATATGGGTTCCTAAATCCCTTGTGCAAGAAATGCACTCCAAGGAACCACAAAAGCATGAAAAATCAAAAACCATGTGGATCCCCAAGAAGCTCCTTGAAGCACAAAAAGAACAACCCAGATTGGCATCTAAAATTGTTGTTCCTCCATCCAAACCTTCCAAGTCTATTTCTCCACCACCTTCTTCATCCATTTTGGGCTCTTATGTCCCAAAATCCATAGTCGTTCCTTTGTCAAAATCTCAATATCCAAAATACATTTGTCCTCCATCAGTCCATCACCCATCAAGGTGTGTGCCAATGTCGATCTTGCCAACATTTCTATCCAGTGAAGCCCAATTCTTCTAGTACCCTATCCATTATCCAATGCATATTTTCCATCCTTCGATTCCTTTGATCCAATCCTTTGCATAAATCTTTGCCTTAGTTTCATCTCATTTTCCATGTCCTTATCCTACCAATGTCTTTTAGCATACTTTTAAAGGTCATGGTTCATTTTTTTTTTTCAAGGCTACTATCCAAATAAAAAAGATGCTTGAGTCCTTCTTCCATCCTCTATCATGTGTCCATCTTCTATTGAAAAAGTCAAAATCCAAAAAAAAAAAAAAAAGAAGTGAAAAAAAAGAAAAAGAAAAAGAATTAAAGTAAAAATAATTCATCCACTAGTGAAAACCTGGCAAACAGGCGCTTTGGGCAAGTACCATGATGAAAACCTGGCAAACAGGTGTCATGCGTAATTTATGATCTTCTTGCACACCACACTTGGGGGCAGGTTTTATCCTATCATATCCTTTTGTCCTTCATTGTTCCATTGTCCTATCGAACCCATGTCATACTCCTTCATATCCTATTGCCCTTCATTATCCTATCGAACCCCTATCATTACCCTCCATTTTCCTATCATCCCTCATGTCCATTTTCCCCTTCCACCTTTGATCTTGACAAGGCTGACGATCATCATGAGCATCCATCATGCATCTTGTTTGCAGCTTTCAGTCCATCATAGCTTTTGGTCATTTATCCATTTGCTTATTATAAATTTTTATCCATATTCCCTGTCTTATTGCAACTTTCTGCCACTATCCCGTATCCTATCCCGACCTTCAATCCATGTCCCTTATCCATTCTTGGTCTTGCTTATCCTATCCATATCTTATCACTATCCATACACTCTTTTTCATTCCTTGATCTTGATCTGACATAAGGACATGAAATGCAAAACATATTTTTTAAAAACCTCTTGACATGTCCCTCATGCCATGTTCCTACTTTACATTGTCATATCCAGTCCCTTGTCCCATCATGCAATAGCCCTTGAAAATTGCATCTGTATTGTCTCCATGATAAAAGGCCTTTGTCTTCCCTCTATCCACCAACATTTCAGCAAGCTTATTTATTCACTTGTCATATTCCTTGCCTTGCTAGACATTGGGGGCAATAATTCAAAAAAAAAATTGAAAATGTCTTGCAATAATCCAAAAAAATTGAAAAATGTCCTGAAATAATCCAAAAAAATTGAAAAATGTGCTGAAATAATCCAAAAAAATTGAAAAATGTCCTAAAATAATTCAAAAAAAATTGAAAAATGTCTTGAAATAATTCAAAAAAATTGAAAAATGTCCTGAAATAAAATTCAAAAAAATCAAATAATGTCCTGAAAAAAATCCCTAAAAATCAAATAAAGTCCTGAAAAAATGAACACAAAAAAAAAATTGTAAAAACTCGAAAAACAAAACAAAAACAAAAACAAGCATTTTGCAATAAAGTATCCCCTTTGTGCATTGATAGGTTGCTGAGTATTCATCCAATGACACTCGCAATCAATTCAACACTGTGCTTTAATGAAATCATGCGTTAACAGATGAACTTTTTCAATCAAAACCAGACATTCAAACTGATCTAAACTATCATATCAATCGAATATTGGCATAAAACTCATTTGTCCTTGTTCCTACTATCATGAGTCTTATATAGGGTGTGGTATACTTGAAACCAGACTGTGTCCTGTCTTAGACGGGGTACCACATGTCCTGAAACCAGACAACATGATCGTCCTATCAGCACTTTCAACTTTTGACAATGAAGATCAAGATGTTTGTTAGATTTGCTTGAATTTGTGCATCTTATTTTTTATTGACTTATCTTTGGCTTCGATCATGTTCCTATGTTGCTTGATGATGTCATTGAGTGATTTAGAGTGACCGGGATGGCTCATGGTCCCTTTCTTTTTTTGATTATGATTGTCGTTTGTCTGTGATGTGTCTATTTTTTGCAAAAAGGGTTGCATTTTAGCTCTGGCCTTCAATGCCATGATTCTACGCATCCATTTTGCTACATAAAAATAAAGGTTCTCACCTACAAAGTGCATTACTGAAAGCAAGTTTTTCTTCATCTCTAATTGTCCTCTGTCTCATTTCTTCTTACTAACATTTCTTTCGTTAGTTCGGATAGTTAGTTTGGTCTAGTGCTCCGATCTCCACACACATATGCTGCATCCTGCATTCATTGGTTAGTACATTTGCATTACATCGAGCATCATATCAAGCATTTTATCCATTTCATATTATAAATGCATCAAAAAACACATCAAAATGTATCCATACATGTTCCACAATCAACAGTGCATAAGCCATCCATACATGAAAAACAACTATAAGTCATAACACATTGCATCCCATCATATCGATGCATATCATATCATATATCACAATAATATCGGAGTACAAAATCGGACTATCTGTCCTAAGTATGGCCCGCAAGCTGACTACATAATATCAAACTACATATGTCATCTTTCTATCATAAAGGAGCACGTGCCTCTGTCACTGGGTGCTCCCTCTATCCTTCTCGACCCTGCAATGTCCCGCAAGCAATCAAAATTCATGGAATTGAAAACATGGGTTTTTGAGATCCATACTGCTGCTCTTGCATAGTCTGGTCATCTATAAGTACGTACACATTCTTTGAGGTGCTCTACCATTGGAATGTTCACCATCTCTCTGCAAGTGTTCTTGTCCAGAGCCACAAATTCTCCTCTTTGGCTAGTGTAAATGAGTTCTTTTCACCCTCTTGGTCTCATTTATAGATCTTTGTCAGTGCATAGATGGACATGCACCTTCTCGATCTTATGTTGGTCGCGGTCTTTTTCACCTTACATTGTTTGTCCTTCATTCATCCGATCTCCGATTGTCAGTCCGTTTGATCCTATCATTTTTATCGATCAATTGGCCTCTTTTCTGCATGTTTCCGGCCAATTCCTCGAGGGGGCATGCATATGTCATTGTCATTGTCTGGGGCATTTTCATTATTGTTCTTTGAAACAACACTTAAAATCGCATTGTCTCAAAGAGGGGCAAAATGTAGACACCTAAAAATGGTCAACGCTTGCAGAGTCATACTTTAACATTTGCGCATTGCCTCATTTTAGGTTTTTGCGTCGCATTAACATTTCTCCTATGATTTGCACTTGGTTTTTATCATTTGTGAGCATCGAGTCATTCTTCTACATTCTTCAATCATCTCGTTCTCAAATTTGGTCTTGTCGACAACAATCTTCAGTCATGATTTTGGTCAAACTTATCCCGTCGCATCAATGTGCATGTTCATTTGTCATCATTTTGGACATCATCAATCCTAATTAGGGTTTTGTCCTCTTATCAATTTTGTCATCTGGCGATCGATTTGTCATCGATCGTTGTCATTTTCAATCTTGTCATTTTGCAATTGATTTGTCATCAATCGTTGTTCTCTTATCAATTTTGGTCATCTGGTGATCGATTTGTCATTGATCGTTGTCATTGTTTGATCTTGTCATTTTGCAATCAATTTATCATCAATCATCATCGTCCTTCTCAATCATGTCAATTTGGATCAATTAGTCATTGTTCCTCATCAATTGGAGCCTATCAATTTGGTCTCTTTATCAATCTCGGCTAGTTTGTCAATCAATCAAATCATTTATCACATTGGTCATTTATTAATTCAAAATCATGATCAACATTATTTATCTTCAATCAAGACCTAATTGTCATTCTCGCATTACTAACTCATCTTCTAGGGTTTCATGATTTAATCATTAAACCTTGTGTCTCATTTCTTCCTCTAGGATTAATAAATTATTTATTTATCCTAAGTCTTCTCATTGCAATTAAATATTCATTTAATTGGCTAATTATTCCTCTTTTTGTGAATTAATTAATAAATGACAAATTATTAATTAATTTACCTAATTCCTAATTCTTAATTTTCATTAATTTCAATTTTCTAAATTTCTAATTTCAATTCCCTCCTAATTCCATGGGAATGACATTTCAATTTGTCATAATTTGTCATAATTGACAATCAATCAATTTTGACATAGAAATTTGTCATAAATTGTCATGAATTATCAATCAATCAAATTTTGCATAGAAAGTGCATAATTTGTCATAATTTGTCATAATTGACATGTTTGATTTGCAATTTCCATTCGAATTGAATCATGCTAATTTGGTCTTTTTCTCCAATTTCTCTATAAATTGGATGAATTTCTTCAATTCCAACTAATCACAGAATCAGATAATCAGATAATCACGCTTCAAGTACTCTTGTGCCAATGTCAATCTTGCTTTCACACTAGGTGTATGCACTTGAAGGTGAGATCCACAAACAAAGGCTATTTGGAGAAGAAAGAAGGACAATTGAGCCGCATGAAGGAGCATTCAAATTGACATCTGGTTTGCATAATCTTTAGTTTTGAATGTTTTACTTTTCATGTCTCTATTGATTGTGTTTTAGGATAGATCATTGCATTTGTGCTTTCGTGATTGAGCTAGATTAGTTTTAATATTGTTTGTGATGATTCCTAATTTCCTAACATAAAGGTATACCGGAGTTGGAGTTTGACAATTTGATAGGGTTTAATTGACAAGACTATAAATTAGGACTTTAACCGGTAATGCACAGATATTTTGATTGAATTGGATGATCGATGATGATTGATGACTTGTTGTTTCAAGTATAAGCTTGTATGATGGATTGGAGTATGTGACCGGAACAACATCTTGTGATGTTTACCGGAAGGCATGTTTTGAATTTATGATTAAGTTTTGCTAGGGTTTTAGTAGGGTTTAATTAGGACTGGTGATAAAATCACTCAAATGGTAATGAGTTTGGTTATGATGGTGATTGATGGTGAGCCTACATGAAAGAGGTAACATGGCACAACCCGCGTAGATAATTTGAATGTTCTTTTGGCACAATTCAAGGAAGCAATTCTTGGGAAATAGTGAAAAACTTAGTGGAGTGTTTTGAAGTTTTGACTTTGGTATAGATCAATTCTTTATGATAAGTTATGATCAACCAATGATTAATATTGCATTGTAAATTGTTGTAATAATTTGTATGATGATCTGATATGATTTGTATTGTAATTTCAAGATGTAATTAGGGTTTATTGGTTGACCTAGTTGAAATGTCTATTTAGGACAACACAGTTGATGGTTTATGTGTCCGTGATCTAAGAGAAGAGAGTGATTTTGTACTGGAGAAGAGAGAGATCTTCCTGAGTGTTGTAGATTTTGAAGTATAACTGGATCTGATTTAGCAAGCTAAAAGTGCAAAGTTTTAGATCAATTTTAACTATTGTTCCCTAACAATTACAGTAGCTTAAATCCCTTAATTGAATAGGTCCTAACATGCCTTAATAATTTAAGTCCCCTAATAGGGAAGCTCTAAAAATGGGTGGTAAATCCTATCACTAGGTTCATCCTAACAGATCATTAAGCTCCTAGCTAGAGTGATAGGTAAATCCCTTAGCCGGGTGACTCCTAATAGGGTCTGCTCCTAACCAGGCATATTGTAAGACCCTAATAGGGCTAAGCTCCTAACAAAATGTACTTCAAAATAGTACAAATTTTAGTGGGTACCAACTCCCACCATGATTTTTTACATTTGGTTTTCCACATCAAAAATTTATGGTGTTCATGTGTGGAATGCTTTTCATATATTTTTCATGTTTTATTTTTGATTACCGGTTAAGACAAGTTATGTTTGTTTATCATAAATCTTAAAGTGATTACCGATATTGATGGTTAATTGGTTGATGAAGCATTATGATTAGTTAATAAGTTGGTAAAAGTGTTTTTCAATCTAATATTGAGTTGATGGCTAATATGATTAATGAGTTTGCATAAGTGGGAAATGATTGTCTAGATTTGATAAGGAAATTGAGAAATTTGTTAAAAGAATTGGTTTATGTGTTGAATGTTTTTCAGATCTATGATAAGTTTGTTTTGGAGTTTAAAGTTTCAGTTCTTGTTAATACTGGTTCACCCCCCCTCTTAGTATTAACCGGATCTTCATGTTGTTAACAATTAGTATCAAAGCATTGGTCCTCTGTGTGCAGAAAGGTAAACCGCTTGAGGAAAAGATTATGAGGCGGTCAAGATGATGAAGAAAGAGGGTCATAAGTTCAACAAGGATAAATGGGAAGAGTAATGGTGATGATTTAATTTGGGTTGATGTTCTAAAGCATAATCTATTAAGTGTTGCACAGCTTAACGATAAAGGTTATTTTTCTTTAATTTAATGGCAGAGTCTGCAGAATTCTTGGAGGTAATGGTGAACTGATTTCTATTGGGAAGAAAACTAGAGCTAACTTATTTCATTTGAATGCTAATGTCAATAATTTTCTAGTTGCAAAAATGGAAGATAGCTAGTTGTGGCACAGGAGATGTTGTAATGTGAATTTTGATAACTTGGTGAAGGTAAGCAAGTCAAGTATTGTAAGAGGATTGCCACAAATTGTTAAACTGGATAATGTGATTTGTAAAGATTGTAAAATTGGTAAGATGACCTCTATTTCATTTAAAATCAATAAGTGTACATCTGAGAATATTTTGGACTTGGTACATACTAATCTCTTTTGCCCTATGAGAAAAAAAAGCTATTATGGTGATAGGTATTTCATGCTTTTTACCGATTACTCTTCTCAGATGATGTGGGTTACATTTTTGAAGGAGAAATATAAAGCTTTTATTAAGTTCAAAACATTCAAAGCTCTAGTTCAGAATGAGACCGGTAAGAATTTGAAATGTTTAAGATCAGACCAAGGTAGTGAATTCACATTTGATGAATTTGTTAAGTATTTTGATGAACAAGGTATCAAGAGATAGATGTCTGCTCCAAGACCACCACAACAAAATGGCATAGTAGAAAGGATGAACAAAACAATTGTTGACGGTGCTAGAACAATGTTATTATAGGGTAATGTACCTAAGATATTTTAGAGAGAAGTGGTTAGTATTGTAGTATATACATTAAACTGGGTACTTGTGTAGAAAGGTAACAATAAGACCCCTTATGAGGTATGGTATGGTAAAACTCCTTGCATAAGTTGTTTAAAAATCTTTGGAAGTCAAAGTTTCATTAAGAAGGATAACTATACTAAGAAATTTGATGCAAAATCTGATGAAGGAATTTTTCTTGCTTACTCCTCTAAGAGTAAGGCATATAAATGTTACAATAAGAGAACTAAGAAAATTGTTGAAAGTGCTAATGTGAAGGTGGATGATTCATCAAATAAGTCTAAAGGCACAAGTAGATCAGAACCTGAAAAGGATGATAATGAGGAAAAACTTGTGATCATTGAACCGGAAGCACAAAACAACAATCAACTGGCAAACACAGAATTAGGTGCTCAACCGATAAGCGATGACAGTGAGGATGAAAATGGAGAATCAAAAGAGGAATATGTAGAACCAACACAGGCTATACCTAAATATGTCAAATTAAATAACTCACAAGAGAAGATAATTGGTGATAAGATTGTAGGTGTGCAGACTAGGAGAAACATTAGAGAAAATTCTTGTTTGATCTCTATAATAGAACCCAAGATAATTAAGGAAGCACAGAAAAATGATGATTAGGTGAATGCAATGAATGAAGAACTAGATCAAATTGAGAAAAATTAGACATGGTCACTAGTTCCTAGACTAGACAAAAAGAAAGTCATTGGAACAAAATGGTTCTTTAGGAATAAATTGGATGAAGAAGGAAGATTTGTAAGGAACGAATCAAGGTTAGTCTGCAAAGGCTATGCATAGGAAGAAGCTAAGTATTATGGTGAAACATTTGTACCAGTTTCTAGATTAGAAGGTGTAAGGATGATGCAAGAATTTGTTGCATATAAAGGTTTCAAAGTCTACCAAATGGATGACAAGTCAGCCTTCTTGAATGGAATCCTATAAGAAGAGGTATACATTGAACAACCAGATGGATTTTCCCTCACTAATGATAAGGACATGGTTTGTAAATTTCATAAAGCTTCATATGGTCTTAAGAAGGCACCGAGACCATGGTATGAGAGACTTCATGCACATTTGATCAATATTGGATTTCAATGTACCAGTGAGGACAGTAATATATACTTGAAGACTAATGGAGACAAGATGCTAACTGCAATAGTATTTCTAGATGACATAAGTTTTGGTGGTAATGATGATATGTGTATGAATTTTTTCAATTAGATGAAAAAGGAATTTGAAATATCTCTAATCGGTGAAATAAAGTTCTTTATTGGCTTACGGGTCCAATTACTAAATGATGGTATCTTTATTTTTCAAAGCAATTATATCAAAGAAGTGTTGAAGACTTCCAGTATGGAAGAATGCAAACTGGTAGGTACACCTATGGTAACATGCTACAAATTGTCCAAGAAAGATGATTCCCCTATTGTTAGTGAAAAGGAGTACAGATCCATGATTGGCAAGCTACATTATGTTTTTCATAGTAGACTGAATATTCCTCATGTTGTTGGCTTAGTAGCTAGATTTTAAAAGGAATTGAAGGAAAGTCACATGATGGTTGTGAAAAGAATTTTCCGGTATCTCAAAGGCACATTAGACTATGGATTATGGTATCCCTGCAAAGGAGATTTTACTTTGGATGTCTTTACTAATGCAGACTGGGCAAGTAATGTGGATGATAGGAAAAGAACAATCAATGGAGCTTTTCTACTTGGAGGAAGACTAGTAGCATGGACAAGAAAGAAACAATCATTTTTTTCTCAATCTACATCTGAAGCTAAGTATGTAGCTACATCCATGAAATGCATGCAGGCCATAAAAATTTACTATCTATTGTGATAATACAAGTGTGATAAAAATTTCTAAGAATTGTGTACTTCACGCTAGAACCAAGTACATAGAGTTGAAGTATCATTTCTTAAGAGAAAGAGTTCAAGAGAAGAAGGTGAAGATGGAATATGTGAAGAGTAAAGATCAGTTAGCTAATATCTTTACTAAAACCTTATCAAAGACTACCTTTGAGTTTTTTAGAGGTAAATTAGGGGTTACACCCCTACACCGAAAGATCTGAGATGATGGAGATGCACCAATATTGTGGATTTCATGTTTGTCATTTACTAAGGATTGATGAAGATGCATGCTACTTCGTAGGGGGAGTAGCTCTGATGCAAGTTTGATATGATGTTCTAATTTACAGCTCTGATATGATCAGATGATATAGTTCTAATACAAGTAAAGTACTGATTTAGTACTCTGATGCAATAATTTGGTCTTCTGATTTGATCAGTAGAGATGATGGAAGCGGAAACAAAATAATTGAAGATAAGTGATGCATCTCCACCTTTGGCATTGTTGTCAAAGGGGGAGAAGAAAAGAACAATCAAATATGAGAGAAGTTGATGATCATCCTTGGGGAGAAGAAAAGGAGTCTATGAGAAAGGGGGAGAAGAACAAGATCAAATATGGGAGAAGACAAAAGGAGGAGAACCGACAGATGACATGTTACTAGTAAACAAGTTGCAGATGATAGGCTATAATAATGATTACTCTGATTGTATATCTAATTGGTGTTTCCATCAATGCCAAAAGGGGAGTATGTTGGCATGATTGCATAACTTATGCATATAAGATGATGATGGATGACTATATCGGTAGAGGAAAGAAGACTAAGATTTTGAGAGTCATTGACATTATTAGTTATTTGTGTTGTCATTGATGGCAACTAGTGTCAACTGAGTATTCGGGTATTTACTTGATTAATTAAACATTCTTTGTTTAATTATTTAAGTTCCCTTTATCTCTTTTACACTTAAGCTAACTTTAGGTGCATAAAATTAATTATTTTAATTAATTATTATGTGCAAACCTAGGTTTTTCCTTGTTAGGGTTTCTTGACCTATTAAAGGTTGAGTTCTTTCTTTTCATTGTAAGAATCACATTACATATTTTTGTGAATATTGAGCTCTCTCTTTTTGAGCATATTCTCTGTGTTTTGTATGTTCTTCAGATTTTGCTTCATTGCTTCTCCTTGTAACAGGTTATTCGGCTTGCAGAAGATCTTTAGGCTCCTGTGGTGTTGTATTTTCTCAACTCCTATATGGTATCAGAGCATGGATCTGCAGCTGCCTGTTCTTGTTTTGAGATTTTTGGCTTTGGAAGCAAATCCAGGGTTTTAGGAATTTTTTGTGTACCTAGGGTTTGAGCTTTTTTCTGAGCACTTTGGGCCTAAACAGACCTCTCCATCATGCTCAGAAGGCCCGAAAACCCCTATGGTCATATAAAATTTGACCTATTTTGGTTTCTGAGCCTCTGGGAGCTATTTTTTTCTTTGATCCAGGGCGTACGACCCTGGCATGCAGATCGAGAAAAAAATTTGAAAAAAAATTATTTTTTTCCTTTTTATGGCATGCAGGCTGAAATTTTCTTTTAAAAAAATCTTTCAAAAAAAGGCGAAAAAAAAAAAGAAGTTTTAAAAAAAATTTTTTTTTGGGAAAAAGTTTTTTGGGTACTGGACTGACAGGCCTGTCAAACCTGTCAGTCCGGTCCCTACGGCCCCATCGGCGGCCCCTCTGTCTAGTTTCTAACGGCCTTGCTTCTCTCTGATGTCTTCTTCACTCTTCCCGGCACTGGCCTCCAGCTCCCCAGCCCCCACCGGTCTGGCCACTTGTTGGCCCCACTCGGCACTCCGACAATAGCTCTCCCGCCGGCGTGTCTTTCCAGACCGCTTCCCTCGCTGGCTGCTACTCTAGCTCTGGTGCTACTCCCGCCACTCTGATCACTGCTCTCCCACTAGTGTGTCTTTCAGGACCACTTCCCTCGTCGGCCACTGCTCCAGCTCCAGCGTTGCTCCCGCCGCTCCGATCGCCACTCCCGCCCCGCCGGCAAGCCACCACCACCCGAGCTGCGCCACTTCCACCTGGCCGCGCCACCTCTGCTCAGCCCGAGCACCACTTCGTCTCTACACCACCAGTGCCTGGCCCGAGCGCCACCTCCGCCCGGCCCGAGCCCCACCTCCGCCCGGAGCACAACCAGTCCCTCCTCTCTAGTCTTTTTGAGAGGGGGTTGGTTTTTTGGGCCTAGATCATGCATCCGGAGTCAGATTTTGGTGAACGAATAGGCATTGGAAAGGTGATTCCGAGCCAGACCTCATGGTGGTGGAATTTTTTCTTGGATCTACTGTTTGACTATGTTTTTTACCAGTCAAAGTCGGGCTTTTGCACTTCCAGGGCCATAGAATGGGCAAACGGACTCCATTTTTCGAGAACAAATAGGTGTCAAAAAGTTGGTTCCAAGGCCGACCTCATGGTGTTGGTAATTTTTCCCAATTTTTCTATTTGACTATGTTTTTTTTTTACAGTCAAAGTGAGGTCTCTTTTTTGCACTCCGGGAGACGTAGAATGAGCATCCGACCTCCATTTTTCAAAAACTTTATATTTTTGAAAAGCGTGTTCTGTGTACTTTCTAGAAATATGAGTTTTTTTTCTAGATTCTACTCCATGCATATTTTATTTAGTTTTTTTCTTTTCAGCACTTTGGTGGATATCGTGGTTGTTTCAGGTCCTGGGATCTCTTTTCTAAGTAGGGTGTCTCTGTTTTGATTCTCATTTCTATTTCCAGTCTTCTTATCATTGTAGCTTGTAATTATGCAAACGCACTGAGATAAAGTGTCATCATGCATTGTTTACTTGGAATCTTGCATATCTTGTGTCTTGTTGTACATGCACTGTTGATCAAGTGTCGTGACGGGGTTGATGTTTGCCTTTGTTTGCCATCTTCCTTTGTCAAGTGAGTGTTCCTTCCATGACATTCACCTCATGATGATGTGTCTTAGCACCTTTGATGTTCTTGGTTCTTCATCATGCAGTTGTTTTTGGTTGTCCTTTTTAGTGTTCCTGTCCCTCTCCCACTTCCGCATTATCGGGAGGTTTATCCTGTTGGTTCTAATGATTCCATGGTTCGATTGATCAACTCTTCAGGCTTTGGTTTCTCATGCCATCTGTATCTTCAATTTCAGTTGTTTTGCCTTGTTTGCCTCTTGATTCGAGTAGTGTCATTTGAGGGCACTCATGCAGATTACAGTCTTCTCTACCTGGTCATGTTCTAGTTCAGTGGATGTTCTTCAGATCAATAGTTATTCTTCGACAGAGTTTGCAGGGTCTTCATGCTTCAATGATATTTTTTCCATCTCTTTTTGGAGTAGAGTTTTTTTCCCACGTGGTTTTCTCTATTTCTCTAGTTCATAGAGATTTCATTGTATTTGGGTACCTGATCAGGCCTTGTTGCCGGGACCCATCTTTCATGCTTTCAGTAGTTGTTCTAGGTTTGAGCTTCTCCCTAAGTCTACCTTAAGGGGGGGTGTTAGAGTATTCAGGTATTTACTTGATTAATTAAACATTCTTTGTTTAATTATTTAAGTTCCCTTTATCTCTTTTACACTTAAGCTAACTTTAAGTGCATATAATTAATTATTTTAATTAATTATTATGTACAAACCTAGGTTTTCCCTTTTTAGGGTTTCTTGACCTATTAAAGGTTGAGTTCTTTCTTTTCATTGTAAGAATCACATTACATATTTTTGTGAATATTGAGCTCTCTCTTTTTGAGCATATTCTCTATGTTTTGTATGTTCTTTAGATTTTGCTTCATTGCTTCTCCTTGTAACAGGTTATTCGGCTTGCAGAAGATCTTCAGGCTCCTGTGGTGTTGTATTTTCTCAACTCCTATAGTGTCAACTAATCATTGAAGATATTTATAGATGGTTCTTGATGTTTTATTTGTTGGCTAAGTGATTTGGTCTACCAGAGTTTGAGTTTGACAGGGTTTTATCAACAAGACTATGAATTAGGACTTTAACCAGTAATGCACAGATGTTTTGATTAAATCGGGTGATCAGTGATGATTGATGACTTGCAGTTTGAAATATAAGCTTGTATGATGGATTCTAGTATGTGACTAGAACCGCATCTTGTGATGTTTAATGGAAGGTATCTTTTGAATTTTTGATGAAGTTTTGCTAGGGTTTTAGTAAGGTTTAAGGACCGATGATAAAATCACTCAACCAGTAATGATTTTTGTTATGCCAATGATTGGCGATGAGTCTACATGAAGGAGGTAACACGTCACAACCCGCATAGATGATTTGAATATTTTTTTGGCACAATTTAAGGAAGAATTTCTTGGGAAACAATGAAATGCTTAGTGGAGTATTTTGAGGTTTTAACTTTGGTACAGATCGGATTTTTGTGATGTTATGATCAACCAATGGTTGATATTGCATTGTAAATTGTTGTAATAATTTGGATGATGATCTGATATGATTTGTATAGTAATTTCAAGATGTAATTAGGGTTTATTGGTCGAACTAGTTGAAATGTCTATTTAGGATGACACAGTTGATGTTTTATGTGTCGGTGATCTAAGAGAAGAGAGTGGTGTCATATCGAAGAAGAGAGAGATCTTCCTAAGTGTTGTAGAATGTGACTTATAACTGGATCTGATTTAGCAAGATGAAAGTGAAAAGTTTCAAATCACTTTTCACTGTTGTTCCCTAATAGTTAGAGTGGCTTAAATCCCTTAATCAGGTAGGTCCTAAAAGGCCTTAATCATTTAAGTCCCCTAATAGGGAAGCTCTCAAAAAGGGTGGTAAATCCTCTCATGAGGTTGATCCTAACAGATCATTAAGCTCCTAGTTAGAGTGATAGGTAAGTTCTTTAACTGGGTGACTACT
The DNA here is from genome assembly GCF_030272615.1 of Cryptomeria japonica. Classification (NCBI taxonomy): domain Eukaryota; kingdom Viridiplantae; phylum Streptophyta; class Pinopsida; order Cupressales; family Cupressaceae; genus Cryptomeria; species Cryptomeria japonica. Next base: position 704,833,006 of record NC_081408.1, read on the forward strand.
AACAGGGTCTACTCCTAACCAGGTATATTGTAAGATCCTAACAAGTCTAAGCTCCTAACAGGGAGTACTTCAAAAGAGTACAAATTTTATTGGGTACCAACTCCCACTGTTGTTTTTCCCATTTGTGTTTCCACGTCAAAAAATTATGGTGTTCATGTGTGGAATGTTTTTCATGTTTTATTTTTGATTACCGGTTAAGACAGATTATGTTTTTTATCATAAATCTTAAAGTGGTTACCGGTATTGATGGTTAATTGGTTGACGAAGCATTATTATTAGTTAATAAGTTGGTAAAAGTGTGTGTTGATCTAATATTGAGTTGATGGCTAATCTTATTAATGAGTTTGCAAAAGTGGTAAATGATTGTCTAGATTTGATAAGGAAAGTGAGAAATTTGTTAAGAAGAATTGGTTTATGTGTTGAATGTTTTCCAGATCTATGATAAATTTGTTTTGGAGTTAAAATTTTCAGTTCTTGTTAATACCGATTCACCCCCCCTCTTAGTATTAGCCAGATCCTCATTGTATTAGCAAGCAAGTCCCAAAAATTTTGGTATTTCTTCTCTTGTTATATTAGGACACAACTTTACTAATGTAAGTTATTTTAACCTTTCATCTTATAGACTAGTTGTGTATCTCTGAGAATCCAAGATATCATATAACTCTTTTGGAATTGTGGATGACAATTTAATCAATACTCTACTAAAAAAATTCATATAATGTACAACTTCTTTTTCTATAGCTCTCTGAACGTTTTCAGTAGAATGCTCATAATACACAGAAAGCTTTGTCAAATTGCCTTCATTAACTATTGTATCTATAATCTTTTGTAATGGAGGCACAATAGTGTAAGAACCTTCAATCTTACCCGATTTAAGAGCTTCATCTATCTCAGATTTCTGCTTCTTTCTTTCTCTCATTTTTTCAGATGACTCACCTTGTGTTTTAGCTTTCTTTGAAGATGGGGCATCACTGGATATAGGTTTTCTAACTACTCTAGTAAATGTACTAGTTTTATTCACTTCTCTAACCTCTTCATCCAATTCAATTTCCTCCTTTGCTACTACATACTTCCTTGCAAACTTCTCTTTATTCCTCTTTTCTACTCTACTAGTTGATGTTGATTGAGGCTTAGGCGGGGGGACTAGGTTTTGCACATCGAAGATAGGTGCAAACTTACTTTGCTTGGTATTGGATTACTTGGGAGGAGAAGATACCAGTTTACATTGTGGCTTCACCATATCTTCCTCCTTCAGTATATTTTTCTCTCTGGCTCTTTGCACTCCTTCTCGAGTTATACCCATTTGTTTGGCAAGTTCCTCAACTTTCTTTCTTACATTTTTTTTCTTTTTGAGCCTAGTAAATTTCTTTTGCAAGTCCAAATCTCTCCTCATTCTTGTCCATGGATTGACTCAAAAAGTATTGAGCATATGCGTCAAACATGAATACATCCACCTCATACCCCATGGGCATGATCCAAATAGTTCTCAGATCAACTGCCTTCATATGACACTAATCCTTGTCAACCATGAAACAAATAGTTCTCTCATATTTTTCCACTCTCTTTAGGATTTCTCTCTATATTTTTCATAGTGGCTTCAAAAGTTTTGAAATAGCCCCATAAAGCTGAATTTCGCATTACATTGTCACCCAACCCCAACAATCCTTCCTTGATTTTCATAGCCACTAGTTTATCATAAGCCCATTAGAATTTTCCAATTTTGAGGATCTCATTCATGAAATAAAGTGCTAAACAAACAATTAGGGATCCAAAATTGAAGACATTTTTCTTATCTTGCTTTATTTTCTTGAAGTTGCTCATTAACTCTTTGACAAGTATTGTACAAAGATCATACCTTTTGTCTTCCTTAGAATTTCATAGGCTACAAATACGGTTGTGTTTGATACTGAATTTAACCTACTTAATTGATATACCTTGTATCTAATCACCATCGAGGAAAATCTAACATCATGCTCAATAATATCATTGATAGTCATCGATCGACTATCAAACTGAGTATGGTAATCTTTGTCAGCGTTGTATTTTGTATTTTCCTTAATCTGGGGACTTCACCTATTGCTTTTAAACATGTATCTTCTTCAATGGCTTTCTTGGTTATCTTGTAAGGTTGATCTGGCCACATGAGTTCATCGTGAAACCTTTTCAAAATATATCGGACCCATTCTAGTTCATTGAGCATCAGAAAATGAATAAATTATATAAAACCCTTATCGTGAAGTACCTTAAATACGGGCTTCATATTTCCCAAACCATCAAACAGATGCTTGTTTTAGAGTGATAGCATATCAAAATTACCTAATTATTTTATGTTGTAGTGGATATATGTTGCCAATTGACACTCAATTGGTTGGTTTCAATATGTTGTCATTGATGGCAACACGGAAACTTGTTCTAGCTTTCACATTTTGGTCTAGTTGATTACCGATAGACACTTCATTGGCACCGAAAGGTATCTTCACCAATTGGAAGAGAAATATTTGGTTACTAACATTATAGGCCAACATGATTTCATCAAGTTATCGGTATTGGAGGTCAGCATAACTTGGGAGATCTGGCATTAGTAATTGATTTTGACATTCATGTATTAAGCCGACATGTTTATTCATATTGTAATTATCTTTATAAGTCAACATAAGGCATGATAATTTGTAAAGGGTATATAAGTCAGTTGGTTAGATCATTTTGTAATAGAGATGGATAGATGAATATGATAATGTTATGTAATGCAAAATATATTAAAGATCATGTATGTGAGGATATTTATGTAAAGGGGTATTTTAGTAAGGGTTTAGGGTTTCAGACCAGAAGAGATGGAGCTTAACTAGAATTGTATTCAGGCATAGAAGATGCTATCTTTGTAGTTCAATCATTTCTTTGGATTGTAGTCTAGATTTGTATGTAGTCATTGAGGCTCCTTTTGTGATTGAGCAGTGTGCTCTAGTCTGTAATCCTTCCTATAAGTGCAGGCCCTATATTTTGTAATATCTTTTCATATGGCCAATGGATTGATATTGTGGGTCACAAATCCTACCATGGTTTTTCCTCTTTGAGGTTTTCCATGTATTAATCTCTATGTTATGGTATTAATTTGTGTGATTGGCTTATTGGTTTCTTTACTTCTTTCAATCTTATATGTATCAGTATACCAGTTGGTGTATACATGTTTTAATAAGGTTAAAATTAGTCATTCCGGCAAAAGACTAATTCACCCCCCCTCCCCCCCCCCTCTCAGTGTTCTTGGATTCCAACAATTGGTATTAGAGCCTTGTGCTTCGGGGGAATTTTAACAGCTTGAGGAAGATCCTAGATCCAAAATCCATGAATATGAGTTTGGAAAAGCAACTTGAGGTGGTACTTGAAGATTATGATGCTGAAAGGATGAATAACATGAAGCTACTAGATGAATTGAATTCTTCTTAGGAATTCATTCTTGTCCTATAGGAGAGGTTGTCATCTATTCAGGCTAGGAGGAGGGAACTTTTGCAGAATAAGGATGAAGAGAAAGATGCACTTAAGCAATAGTGTCAGAAGCTAAGTCAGGAGAACATGGTCATGAGGAATGAAATGCAAGCTATAACTATGAGAATGTCTAAGGAGATTGAAGAGTGGAATAAAAAGGAAGAAAATCTTGTTGTATCTTTCAAGAAAAAATTTGTAGAATGTGGTAGGTTGGTTCATGAAAATGATATGTTGAGAACTGATTTTGTACAATCCCAGAGTAATGAACAAGAGCTTGAGAGACAAATGATAATTTTGAGAGATGATTTGACTATTGCAAGTGAGTACAAAGACAAATTTAAGGTTAGTTCAACACAACTTGATGAGTTATTGAAGAGACAAAGGTAGAATAGAGATTCTAGTGGACTTGGATTTGAACAAGGATAGAGTTTTGGTACTACAAATGAAGATCAAAACCATAAGGGATAGGTAAGACAGTTTAATGCTTATAAATTTAATGGTAGATGCTTTGTTTGTAATAAATTTGGTCACATGGCCAGGCAATGTAGAAATAGAGAAAATTAGAACAATAATTCTGCTCTCGGTCAATGTTCTAAATGAAATAAGAATGGACATAGGACAAAAGATTGTAGAATAAATGTTAAATGTTATGCATGTGGAAAATTTGGACATATGGCTAATCAATATAGGTCTAGCAATTATAACAGTTTTAGCAAAGCAATTCAAAAGAACAATTTTACATGTTATGCATGTAATGAAGTTGGACATATTGCTAAATTTTGTAGAAGCAGAAATCCACTGGTTGGCAATGGAGGATCAAATAAGAAAGGGAAAGAAAAGATTAATGAAATCCAGCAAGAACATACCCAAAGATGGGTCAAGAACTCTGAAGATCAATCTACAGATGAGAATACTTTGGTTACTTAACTGATAGAGGAGGTTGCTCCTGCACCGGCAAGAAGCTCATCTGGTAATAGAGGCAAATGCCTTAGGGGTAGGAAAAATTCACAGTAATACTACTTAAGTCCTGGGAATAGGTTCTATAAGATGATCCATACATCAGATATGCTATTTGGCATGGAGATGTTTAACAGAGATCTGATATCTTTCACTAAAAGTCATTTATATCAATGACAAATTAGGGTTTTTCTTGGAGGATAAAGGTTGAGTCTACTTCATTTTTAATCACCATGCATTAAGAGTGATTAAGAGTGATTCAGAGCAAGTCTAAGGTGATTCAGTGCGATCAGATATCATCTTGAGCGATTTCACTAGCGATTGGAAGAGGTCTTTAGTGTCTTTCACTGACAGCGATTCACAGGTACTTATCGTCAATCATCGAAGCAGGATCATCATGATGAACAGTAGATACCCCAACCAGTACTGAAAGGGGGGCTGAATTAGTACAGGCAAAAACTTTCAACAACTTATCTATTTAAAACAATAACAACTAGTTGTCACCATTATTGGTTAAACACAATAAGACACTAGACACCAAAGATTGATAAGTCTGAACACTTCAAATACAATCAATACTCGACATCATCTTCATCCATAAACATATGCATGTGATATACTAGTAATATCATAACCTATTAACTCTGCATACATAATCTCTCAACCAAATAATTTAGAAACATCACATGAAAAATGCATAACACATAACACAGATTTTTCATGTGGAAACCCAAATGGGAAAAACCACGGTGGGGATGAATACCCACAAGCTTGTTTGAACTCTTTTGAAGCTTGCCCTATTAAGAGCCTAGTTTGATTAAAGACTTTAAAATAAGGTTATGCTAGGAACCGATCTTGTTAGAGATCATGCGATTAAGGAATTTCTATATACCCTGTTAAAGGTTGAAACCCTGTTAACGGTTACCTCGCTAGATGATTTGAAGAGCTCAATGATCTTGAGTCACCCGGTTATAGGTTTTACAATAAGCCTGTTAAAGCTACCCGCTAAAGGGATTTTCCAACTATTGAAATGATTAGAAGACAACAGGTAAAACTCTGATCTGATAATAGCACTACATGCCAAGGCATATCCTTTTCATAGCCTCTATTCTATAATTACACTTTACAGTTTCCCTCTTACTGGTCTGCCAAGTATCAAGTATCTCTTCACTTAGATACACACACACAACATTTTCCAACAACTTTTCAACAATAAGCATCATTGACCTTATAGGCAATAGTTAGGTCAGTAACATAAACCCTAAACTCTAAGCATCTTAGGTTTACAACACAGGCGGTCCAATCCTGACCGTCCAAACATATTGCATAGAGTATTACAATTTCAAAATAGATCACAAGACATTCTGTATCATTCATTCATTGCCACACATGGTAATAAATAAACCATCACGCTCTCTTCTCATACCACTAAGAAGAATGATCGTTCCCGAGGTAGACTTCAAACGGAGTCGATCTTCTCATGCAAGATCCTCAAGAAAATCCTTCACGTGCACAAGGCTATCGTGGCACCTCTATTTCATTCTCATCTCTTAGCTAACTCATCACAAAGTTATTATCAGTTGCATAGCACAAGTTGGATCACCAAACCAATAACCCTAGAGCTGAGATTACCAACCAGTAATCATACTTAGTGAAACCATGACATTGGTTCACTGAATCTCCTCATACCTTTTCATATTGGTCCACGTCAACTTATTGACATCAATGACAACATACATTATCATCATATCAATATGTTGGTTCATCATATGCCAGTGATATCCAACAATCTCCCCCTTTGGCATTGATGGCAATACTCAATGTAACATAGCAATATCATAGACCAGTGTATCTTCATCATTAGATATCTTCTCCCCACAATAGATATCTTCTCCCCCTTTGACAACAATGCCAAAGTGGAGGCATAACCTTCCAAAGTCTACTATGCTGCTCCCTATCCTCTGACACATCAATCCCAAAAGATTTGTCATTGTAATACTTGACTAATGTGGAGCACACACCTTTTAATTGACTTCATGAAGGGGCAGAACCCCTAATTCACCTCTCAAATAGGTAAATTTAGTCTTTGGTAAGGGCTTAGTGAATATATCTGCTAACTGCTCCTTACTAGAAATGTGTTGTAGTACAACCTCCTTATTCTGCACTTTCTCTCTCAAGAAATGATATTTAAGCTCAATGTGCTTAGTGTAGGATTTTGCCAAGATCAAGGGCACAATGAAAAGCATAAAAAGAGAGACAATAGAATGACAAGAACAAAATTGTATTCTCATCAATATGCAAATGATCAACTGGATTCATACCAATACAATGAATATAGGCTTGCTTATATAGGCAAGGCCATATGGATGTATGAGCACACAATCATGAAATGTGGCTCAATGAGAAACAAGGGTAGGTAAGAAATACTAGGGGTAGGTAGGAGAAATAATATAATATTCCACAAGAGGTGGATGACCCACCGAATGTGGAGTGTAACAACAAAACAAGACCACAAAAGGTGGAATTTCTCCTACAAGCTCTATCCCTATGTGTACACTTCCCTAAGTGCCTCAAATCCAAACTACGAAGAGATGAATTATCCTAAGTTAACTTAAGTAAAGTGTAATAATATCCATAATGAATATTTATTTACACCAACACCCCCCCTTAAGTGCAACTTAGGGGAATGAAGACTCAAGTCAACAATGCAAGATGGGTCCCGGCTACTAGGCCATGATAGGTACCCATGTACAATATGCAAATGCATGAAAAAATATGCAAAGCAATCTCTCACAAATGGAGAAAGGGAGAAAACCCAGTGGGAAAAAACTCCCCCCCAAAAGAGAGATGAATGTACAAAGGACTCTCAAAGAAGAAGGACAAAACCTCAAAGAGGAAAAAGTCCCCCCCCATAAGAGAGGAAGGAGAAGTCAGCTGACCCCCCCCTAATGACACATCCTGCACCCCCAAGAGTGCTCGCAACTACTGGAACTTACTCTCAGTGAAAGGTTTGGTGAATATGTCAGCAACCTGCTCCGCTATAGGACAATATTGCAAATCAATGACCTGCTCCTGAATCAGCTCTCGGATATAGTGCATATGAATCTCGATGTGTTTGGTCCATTGGTGCTGGACCGTGTTCTTTGAGATTGCAATAGCACTCTAATTATCACAATGTAGAACTATCGACCGTGGAGTGGTGAATCCAAACTCTGTGAGAATCTGCTAGAGCCAAATGGTCTCAGTCGCTATGTTAACAGCGCCTTGATACTCAACCTCAGTCGAAGAGAGAGCAATAGAATGTTTCTTCTTGCTCTACCAACAAATGAGGCCTGAACCAAGGTGAAAACTATAACCGGAAGTAGACTTACAATCATCAAGATCGCCAGCCCAATCGGAGTCTGTGTAACCAACCAAGCAAAGTCCTATGCTTGCTGCATAGTGAATCCCATAGTGATGTGTACCCTGGATGTAATGAAGGATGTGTTTGGCGGCTTTCCAATGAAGCTCATGTGGTTCTTGCATGAAGCGGGAAACCATGCCAACTGCAAATGAAATATTAGGGCATGTATGGGTCAAGTAGATGAGACTACCCACAAGCTGACGATACAAAGTGGCATCAACTAGTGGAGAAGAACACTGGGCCTCAAGCTTGACTCCTGAAAGATAGGGAGTTGGGGCAAGCTTACAATCAGCCATATGAAAGCATGCAAGTAGATCAAGAGCATACTTGGGTTGTGATAGTGTAATCTCAGAAGGTGACTATGAAATCTCGATCATAAGAAAGTAGTGAAAAAGACCCAAGTCAGTAATAGCAAATCTGTCATGCAAAGCAGATTTGACCCTGTTAATGATGGATGCGGTACTCCTTATAATGATCAAGTCATCAACATAGAGCACAAGTATCAAGTGAGAGTCATCCTGTTGCAAAATGTAGACATTCGGATTAGAATGACACCTGGTGAACCCTGCTAAGAGAAGAAAGGAATCCATCTTGGCATACCAAGCCCTGGGGGCCTGCTTAAGGCCATAGAGAGATTTCCTTAGTCTACAACCCAAGGAAGTATCCTGGATGAAACCCTATGGCTGCTCCATATAAATATCCTCATCAAGATCACCATGAAGAAAAGCACTCTTCACATCGATCTGATGTATAGCCAAACCATGAGCTGCAACAATAGCAAGTGTCAAGTGAATGGAGTTCATCTTGGCTATGGGCGCAAAGGTCTCAGTATAGTCAACACCTGCAACATGAGAGAAACCTTTCACAACAAGCTGAGCCTTATACTTATCCACACTTCCATCCGCTACAAACTTGGTCCGATAAATCCACTTACATCGAACCATCTTTCTCCCCTTAGGGAGTTGGACTAAATCCCATGTGTTGTTCCTCATCAAGGAACTATACTCTTCCTCCATAGCTTGGTCCCACTCAGGAACCCCTGATGCTTCCTAAAATGTCTGTGGATCAGAAGTGGTAGCAATGAATGCATGTGGTAGATCCTGATGTTGTGATCGAGTTCTCCATGTATCTGAAGGATCCTCAACAAGAGAACCTATGGACTCAAGTGTCTATCAAGCCCAATGAGGTCTAGGTGGAGGTGGAGAATGAGGCTCCTCAACTGCAAGTGGACCCTGAGGAGGTGTAACCCTGTGAGTCAGAGTTGAAGGAGTCTCATCATTTGAATCACTATCCACAATGGAGGAAGGTGGAGGAGGTAGAGAGGCTAAGCTAGGAGAGCTTTCCTCAAAGTGAACACTCCTCTCAATGAACACCTCATGTGTCTCAGGATCCATCAATCTATATGCCTTAACACCCTCAGGATATCCAACAAATATGCAAGGCTGACTCTGAGGTTCTAATGCCTTACGTTTCTATGGAGGTATGTGAGCCCATGCTAGACACCCAAAGACTCTAAAATGTCTCACAATCAGTTTCCTACCAGCCCAAGCTTCAAAAGGAGTAATACCTTGAAAATCTTTGTGAGGAACTCGATTCTAGATGTGTGTGGCACAACTGATAGCCTTTGCCCAAAAGGTAGGATCAAGAGAACGTGCATGTATCATACAGCTAGCCATTTCTTTGAGAGTTTTGTTCTTGCGTTCTGCAACTCCATTCTATTGTGGAGTGTATGCGACAGAATGCTGAAGATCAATCCCCTCAAATGTACAAAAATCCTTAAGTCCTTTGTTCACATATTCCCTTCCATTATCTGTGTGAAGAATCTTGACCACTTTCATAGATTGCTTCTCCACATGAGTCTCGAAGTCCTGAAATCTGTCAAATACTTCACTCTTATGAATGAGAAAGTAGACCCAAGTGAAGCAGGAGTAGTCATCAATGAAGGTGAGGACATAGCGGGCCTTGCTAATTGAAGGTGCTAGAAATGGACCTGCTACATCGCTGTGAACAAGTTGAAGAACTTCCAAAGCTCTCCAAGCTTTCCCTTTATCAAACTTCTCCTTGGGATGCTTGCCCATGGAACAACCTGAACATACACCCTCTAAAAAACTAATTCGAGGTAGACCTGTGACCATGTCTTTAGTGCTGAGCTACTGAAGATAGCGGTAGTTGAGGTGACCAAACCGCTCATGCCATAGCTTACTTTCAGAATTTGAATGAGTAAGCAAGGCTCTAGATGGTGAACTTGGCACAAAGTTGGAGAATGAATAAAGCCTTGAGTTGTCATTGACTTGTCCCACTGCTACCAAGGCATCATCATCAAGTTCCTTGACCACAACTGAATCTGGTGTAAACTCAACCTTTTTCCCATTCCCATAGTGAGTGATTTGGTAGATAGAGAGAAGGTTGGTAGACAAGTTAGGAACATAGAGAACATTCTCAAATGTTCCATCATCCATGTCAACCGAACCTTTCCCTTCAATCTCTACTTGTGTATCATCACCTATGTAAATGTGAGGTACCTTAGATGGCTCCAATGAAGAAAACTGCTCCTTTGTAGAACCCATGTGATAAGAGGCACCTAAGTCAAGTATCCACTGCTGTGAAGAACTTGTAGTAGCCACAAATGCTTGCCCTTTTCCCTTAGACTGTGAGGAAGAGGAAGGAGATGAATCCTTCTTTGTGTAGGTGGATGGCAAGGTGATGTTGTTTTTCTTGAGAAGATTTGTCAACTCATCAAATTGCTTGGTGTGGCATTGATGCTCATCATGACCATACTTCTTGCAATATGCACAAGTTGGTTTATCCTTCTTAGGTGGTGTCCCCTTCTTGGAAGAGGATGATTGTCCTTTTTCCTGCTGTGGCTATGACTTAGATTGCTTTGTCTTCTTCTTGGAATCTTTGCCTTGACTTCCTTGATTCCCTTGATTAGCCACCAAAGCCTTGGACTTTGAAGACTTGAGAAGCCCCATGTTCAACAACTTAGATTGTTCCAATGTCAACATTTCTGTGAAAGCATCAAATGAAGGCATAACATAGGAACTCCCTACTATCAAACGATGAGTTTGGAAGCTAGACACAAATGCTACATATTCTGGTGCAAGCTTGTCCAACAAGTTGAATATCAACTGAGCATCCTTTTTGTCAATTCCACAATCCTTAAGCTTTGCTCTTAGCTCATTTGCTTTGGTGACATAATCTTGGATTGTATCAAAACTCTTGGGATCCAAGTTGGTGAGCTCATTGTCAATCTTATACCCTCTGATTTCATCAACTTGACCATACAATTTCTGAAACATATCCCAAGCATCTTTTATTGTAGTACACTTCTCAATATGAAAGATGAGGTCATTTGATACATACTTGTGCAAAGTTCCAAGAGCCATGCAATTCTTAGTGAGCCATTCTAATTGTGCATTAGGATTAGCCTTAGGATCAAGTGGTGTTGCTATTGTTCCATCTATGTAATGCGTGAGACCTTTTTCCATTAATTTGCTCCAAACTTTAATTTTCCATGATGCATAATTATGTGGAGTTAAAGGTGGAAATTTATGAGGACTCATTGCAACAAAAATGAAAGAGCACAAGGAAAGAGAGGCACAATCACACAAGACACCCCCCAAAATTCACTTAATCAAAGAACCCCTCCAAAAGTGATGATTTGGCACTTTATACTTAGTGCATGTACAGTGGGCCACTTGCAAAAAATGGCAAAGTGGACTTTTGATTTCAATTTGACAATTGCCTCAATAAGGCCAAAAGAGACTCAAACTAATAGTGCAAGAGATGTAAACTAAGATCCAAGCAATTTACAAGTACCAAATAGGCCAAATAAGACCAATATCTAAAAGTACAATTTCCACTTAAAATCTTTGAAATCTGATCATAGATTATGAAAGTAGACGAAAAAAAATGCACTTTCAAAAAAAATGGCACTTGAAAAGGAGGTCGTATGAGCTCAAACGAGGCCTTTGAAGTTGTAGAATTGAGGATTGGATAGGTACAACTGAGAGAATCCAAAAATTCTGAAACACCTGTGTACCAAAACCAGAAAATAACTACACCACTATGAAGAGCACGAAAAATTAGCCCAAATCAAAAAACATTGCACCCAAAAAGGAGCAAAATTGAGCAAGTTATGGGCCTCCAAAGTTGACCCAAAAATCCAAACTGCTCAATGGAGAGGGGTCTAAAAATTTCCAAAGAAAATGTTGACTAGGTGCTGATTGGGTGCTGCTGACTGGGCATTGATTGTGCACTGTTGGCTGGGTAGACGCTAACTAGGCAGAAGGTACGGATTCCAAAAATTTCCTCCACACCCAAAAATTGATTTTCACCAAAATAGGTTGAATTTATACTCAATTTTTATGGAAACAGCCTCCCGGACGCAATGGTGAGGTCAAAAATGCTCCAAGATGCCTCCAAAAAGAGTAGTCCCTCATATCCAAAAATAGAAGCCTTCCATAATGTCTCCAAAAACCAATCAATGAAGCCCCAATGGCTCTGATACCATGTAGGATTTTTCCAAGATCAAGGGAACAATGAAAAGCATAAAAAGAGAGACAATAGAATGACAAGAACAAAATTGTATTCTCATCAATATGCAAATGATCAATTGGATTCATACCAATACAATGAATATAGGCCTGCTTATATAGGCAAGGCCATATGGATGTACGAGCACACAATCATGACATGTGACTCAATGAGAAACAAGGGTAGGTAAGAAATACTAGGGGTAGGTAGGAGAAATATTATAATATTCCACAAGAGGTGGATGACCCATCGAATGTGGAGTGTAACAACAAAACAAGACCACAAAAGGTGGAATTTCTCCTACAAGCTCTATCCCTATGTGCACACTTCCCTAAGTGTCTCAAATCCAAACTACGAAGAGATGAATTATCCTAAGTTAACTTAAGTAAAGTGTAATAATATCCATAATGAATATTTATTTACACCAACACCCCCCCTTAAGTGCAACTTAGGGGAATGAAGACTCAAGTCAACAACACAAGATGGGTCCCGGCTACTAGGCCATGATAGGTACCCATGTACAATATGAAAATGCAAGCAAAACTATGCAAAGAAATCTCTCACAAATAGAGAAAGGGAGAAAACCCAGTGGGAAAAAACTCCCCCCCAAAAGAGAGATGAATGTACAAAGGACTCTCAAAGAAGGACAAAACCTCAAAGAGGAAAAAGTCCCCCCCATAAGAGAGGAAGGAGAAGTCAACTGACCCCCCCTAATGACACATCCTACACCCCCAAGAGAGCTCGCAACTGATGGAACTTACTCTCAGTGAAAGGTTTGGTGAATATGTCAGCAACTTGCTCCGCTGTACGACAATACTGCAAATCAATGACCTACTCCTGAATCAGCTCTTGAATATAGTGCATATGAATCTCGATGTGTTTGGTCCACTGGTGCTAGACCGAGCTCTTCGAGATTGCAATAGCACTTTGATTATCACAATGTAGAACTATTGGTCATGGAGTGGTGAATCCAAACTCTGTGAGAATCTACTGGAGCCAAATGGTCTCAGTCGTTGTGTTAATAGCACCTTGATACTCAGCCTCAGTCAAAGAGAGAGCAATAGCATGTTGCTACTTGCTCTACCAACAAATGGGGCTTGAACCAAGGTGAAAACTGTAACCGAAAGTAGACTTACGATCATCAAGATCGCCAGCCCAATCGGAGTCTGTGTAACCAACCAAGCGAAGTCTTGTACCTGTTGCATAGTGAATCCCATAGTGATGTCTACCCTGGATGTAATGAAGGATGTGTTTGGCAGCTTTCCAATGAAGCTCATGTGGTTCCTGCATGAAGCGGGAAACCATGCCAACTGCAAATGAAATATCAAGGTGTGTATGGGTCAAGTAGATCAAACTACCCACAAGCTGATGATACAAAGTGGCATCAACTGATGGAGAAGATCACTAACTGATACTCCTCATTCACTAGTGTTGAATCATCTTCCTTAGTTAGTTTACAACTAGTTACCATTGGTGTACTAACTAGTTTTCTTTCCTCCATGCCGGAAGTCTTCAATACCTTTTTGACATACTTGGACTGGGTAATAAAAATACCCTCCTTCATTTGTTGAATCTGTAAACCAATGAAGAATTTTATTTCTCCTATTAAAGACATCTCAAATTCTTTCTTCATTTCATCTGCAAATGCATGACTCATTTTATCATCTCCTCCAAAGATTATGTCATCCACAAACACTTCATAGATCAGAATTTGATCACCTTCTGATTTCAAGTAGATGTTGCTATCTTCACTTGTTCTCTGAAATCTAGTCTTCACAAGATGAGAGTGTAGTCTTTCATACCATGCCCTAGGTGCTTGTTTTAGTCCATATAGGGCTTTGTGTAATCTACACACCATATCACTATCTTTCGATAAGGCAAACCCTTCTGGTTGTTCTATATACACTTCTTCTTCTAGGATTCCATTCAGAAAAGTAGACTTCACATCCATCTGATAAACCTTAAATCCCTTAGCATTCGAACACCTTCTAGTCTAGCCAAAGGAGCAAAGGTTTCCCTGTAGTCTTCTCCCTCCTCTTTAGTGTATCCCTTACATACAAGTCTGGCTTAGTTTCTTACAACTGTACCTTCTTCATTCAACTTATTCCTAAAGACCCATTTGGTACCTATGACATTTTTATGTTCGGGTTTGGGAAACAAAGACCATGTTGCATTCTTTTCTATCTGAACTAGCTCCTCTTCCATCACTTTAATCTAGTCTTTATCTGTAAGAGCTTCTCTGGAAGTCTTGGGTTCAAATTCAGAAATCATGCAAGAGTTCTCCTTCACTTTTCTTCTTGTGAGTATCCTTGCATCTTTATCTCCTATGATTTGCTTTGGATCATGATGCAATTTCACATATCTTGGAATGAATCTAGCCTGATCCGCTAGCTTTTCTTCTTCTTCTTCACTAACCTCTTCTTCTCTTTCTGCAGCTTCTATCGGAACAGAAACACTAAGATCTTTACAAGTTTCTCTCTTAACCGATTCTTAGAAGGTTATACCCAGTTCATCTTCTACTTCTTTGTTGCATGTTTCCTAAGGTTCCTTAGGGGATTCATCAACCTTGACATTGATACTTTCAACAATTTTTTGAGTTCTATTGTTGTAGCACTTGAGAGCTTTTCTCTTTGTGGAATATCCCAGAAATATTCCTTCATCACATTTTGCATCAAATTTGCTCAAATGCTCAACTCTGTATAAAGATAAAGACAACATTTTTGACAGTAGATATAGATAAGAAGATAAGAAAGATACAGGATGAAATCAACAAACAGAAACACTAAGATCTTTACAAGTTTCTCTCTTAACTGATTCTTAGAAGGTTATACCCAGTTCATCTTCTACTTCTTTGTTGCATGTTTCCTAAGGTTCCTTAGGGGATTCATCAACCTTGATATTGATACTTTCAATGATTTTTTGAGTTCTATTGTTGTAGCACTTGAGAGCTTTTCTCTTTGTGGAATATCCCAGAAATATTCCTTCATCACATTTTGCATCAAATTTGCTCAAATGCTCAACTCTGTATAAAGATAAAGACAACATTTTTGACAGTAGATTTAGATAAGAACATAAGAAAGATACAGGATGAAATCAACAAACTTGCTGACAATTTTGTAAACTCACCAAATACACTATCAGTTTTTGAACAACAGATAACAAATTTTGAGGATGAATTACTAAAGTTGGGAAGAGAAAAGGAGAGAATAGTGGATAAGGCAAAAAGCTTAAGGTTAAGACTAAGTCCAAGATTGGACTATCTAGCATCACTACGGAAGGACATATCTGAGACATTAGTACAGGGAAGGAGGACACGGACAAAATATATGCAGCACCTCAACGGTACAGTTCACAGAATAGAGGTTGCAATAAAGGATAGTAATGCAGCACCTCACCACTTTCTTTCTCTACTAATGCTCTAAAAGCTTTAGACTTGTCTTTCAAGAATGTGACCCACATCATTTTCAGTAGTCATCGGTAAGAATCATAAAATACCTATCTCCCTGAATACTTCTAGTTTTCATAGGACCACATAAATCAGTGTGCACAAGGTCAAGTAAATGCTTTGCTGAGAAAGACTTACCTTTCAAAGTTGAGGAAGACATCTTCCCAAGTTGACATTCTCTGCACAAAGAATTCCCAGGTTTGTTTTGTAACGGTAATCCTCTTATTTCCTTGATTTTACTAGCTTTAACAATATTGTCAAAGTTCATATGACAAAGTCTTCTATGCCATATCCAACTATCATCTAACTTAGCCATTAGACACCAACTTATCTTGGCATTCATCTGAAATAGGTTACCTCTGGTCTTCTTACCAATGGCAATAAGTTCACCACTCTTCCCAAATATACTGCAAACTCCGCCTTTGAATTCCAGAACTAGTCCTTTGTCATTCAACTAAGCAGCACTCAAAAGGTTATGCTTAAGTCCTTCTACCCAGTAGACATCATCTGCACTGCTTTTTCCATTCAGTGAGATGGACCCTTTACCTTTTACCAAGCATGGTGCATCATTGTCAAATCTGACAACACCTCCATCATATTCCTCCAGAGACAGAAACTTTCTTCGATCGCTAGTCATGTGATGAGAACAACCACTATCAATTATCCACTCATTGGAGTTGTCAATGTGAGAGACAAGAGACTTCTTGTCAGACACTTCTTCTTTTACTGCTACAGACACTATGTCTTCATTTTCTTCATCCTCTGATTCTTCATCAGTGACACCTTCATCCACAATGACTAGACAATTTCTTTTGTTTCCTCCTTTAAACTTTCTGAGCCTCTCTGGTTTATCCTTATTGTCATTGTTAGGACAGTTTACAGCTATATGTCCTATCTTGTTGCAAGAAAAGCATTTTAAAGGAAGTTTAACTCTATACTTCACAGTTCCCTTCGGAAGTCTTTTAGCAAGAAGAGCTTCAAACTCCATCAGAATCTCTTCATCATCCATATCTCTGCATTGTTTGGATTCATAACTGGTACTACTTTCTTTTCCTTTTCTAGATGGTACATTAGATTCTTTTGTTGGCATATGCACACTCCAATGAGACATTGTAGGTGATTGAAGGTTTTGTCATTGATGGCAACCTTACAACCCTATGGCATCGGCAAGGCATTACACCGGCATCAACTGAACACACTCTACATCAGCACTTAGAACACCGGCACCGTCACAGAGAAAGGAAGCATACTGGCACAGAGGCCGACAGGATTTTTGATATATTATATTTTGTTTATTATTGTAAAAACTCTATAAGCAGACTTGATATCATTGTAAAATGACTTGTATATATAAGAAGTCATTGTAGAACATTTTGTAAGTAAGTGATAGGTGAAATAAGGCAGACCTATTATGCAAAACATAGGTTAAGGGTATATGTAAAGAACAGAGCAGAAAATGGTACTGAATCTGGCTTTGAAGATGCTATTGTAAAGCAATACAAGTTATTGGATTTGTATAATCAACATTGTAAGTCAGTGAGACTTCCCATTTGAGTAGTGAGCTCTAGGCACTTGGTCTTCCTGCATGTGCAAGCCCCTCTTGTAATTAATATTCTCTTATTGGCTAGTAAGTGAATATTGTGGGTCACAAATCCCACTGAGGTTTTTCCCACGCTCGGTTTCCTTGTTAAAAATATTATGTTATGGTGTGTTTTCTTATGTGGTTTCTTTCATTTCTATTTATTGGATTAATTCATGCATACCGGTACACTGTTATAATATGCTCTACATGTTTTAAGTTAAGAAAATCTATTCACTGGTTAGATACTGATTCACCCCCCCTATCAGTATCTGTGGGAATCCTAACAATTGGTATCAGAACTTGGTCCTCTATTTTCAGAAGCCTAATAGCTTGGGGAAGATCTTGGCACCAGTAGAGATAGAAAATTTGATGAAGCAACTTGAAGCAGCTCTCTCAGACTATGATGCAGAAAAATTAAAAAACATCAAACTTGAAGATGATCTGAAGGCAGCACAGGATATCATTCAAGCACTTCAGGAGAATTTTACCATTGCAAGGAACAAGAGAAGAGAACTTTGTGAAAAGATACAGCGTGATAATGATGAAAAAGAAACTCTTAATGATACAATAAGCAAGCTGAAGCAAGAGAACATGGCAACAAAGAATGAGATGCAGGATATGAATATGAGATTTTGCAAAGAAATTGAAGAGAGGAAAAAGAATGAAGAAGAATTGATTAGAAAACTGAATGATGCTGAAAATACAAATACAAGACTTGGTTATGAAAATGACTTATTGAAAATAGATCTGTTGCATACACAAAATGACTCAAATGAACTCATGAGACAGAAAGAAATCTTGGAAAGAGAATTGGTTGCTGAAAAACAACACAAGGAAAAATTCAAGAAAAGCTTAGAAGAACTTAATGACATAATAAAGAATCAGAAACCAAATGGTGACAATAATGGTTTAGGATTTGAAGTTGGTGAAAGCTACGGTACTGCAAACACATAGGATCACAACAAACCAGTAAGATAACCAAATGCTTATAAATTCAATGAAAAATGCTTTAACTGTAATAAGTATGGTCATAGAGAAAATCAATGTAGATCTACAAATTATCAGAATACCAATACACCCACCGGTCAATGTTCAAAATGTAATAAAGTTGGTCATAACTCTGAAAATTGTAGAATGAATGTAAGATGTTATGTTTGTGGAAGATTTGGGCACTTATCTAATTAATGCAGAACACAAATTGGCATAGGTTATGGAAAGGCTATCCAGAAAAATAGTAAAGAAATTTGATGTAGCCATGAGAAGAGGATGTAGGAAGGCAAAGGAAATAAAAGAAGATGTACTTAATAAAACCGGTATCACAGAGGAAGAGTTAGCAGCATTAAAGCCTGAAACTCACATATCACCAGTAGCAACATCTTCAAAGAATGACATGCCTGCAACTTTCAAAAGAGTTGTAAGGAAAAGAGATCCCTCACCGGCAACCACACCCTCACCTAGGAGGACAAGACAGAAACAACAAGCAGTGAGATCTCTGGTTAGGAAGACTACACCCAAGAAAAAGTTGACACCTAAGAAGAAGAAGAGGACTCAACAAGACATGGCCCCTCTTGACAAATTGCTAAATGAAATAATGGAGGAAGGAAAACTAAAGAATGTAAAGAAATTGTATGATACTTTTACTGTAGATGAAAAAGAACAAGTAGAAAATAGTGTTATACTGCACATGGACATGTACAAGAAGTTTTTATTGGAAGTAGTAGATGAATTACCTGAAGAATTGTTTAGGAGACTAGAAGAAAGGAGACAAGTAGTAGCAGAACTTGACAAGAAAATCAAGGTAGAAAAGCTACTTTTTGTGTACCCAGTGAACTCACCCAAAGAAATAGATGATTTAATTGTTGAAGCCAACCGGTCAGTATTTTCTACTACACACCGGCAAATTGCATTAATGGTTGGAAGAGTCAATGAGGTAAAAGTGGACACAAAAAAGGCATGGGATATTTTCTTAGTAGAAAAAGAAAAACAAGAAGAATACAGGAATCCCAAACCAATAAAAGTATATCAGAAATAAAAAGACAAGGGTAAAGGTAAAGTTGGTGGGCCACCTAGTATCAAAGTTAAAGACAACTTACCCCCACCTTCTTTGAGTACTACACCAGTAACAACAACTATAGAAGATCAACCGGTAGTTGAAAGTATGGATATAGAGGATGTCAATCCTAATCCTAAAGTCTTATATATAGTGGATGTTGATACACAAAAGATCAACATTGTGGTAGATAAAGATACAACAAGTAAGACTAAAATGGCTAGTGAGCCACCGGTAGTTGAGCAAACTGATAACACACAAAATAAACTGGTAGATGATAACATAGAAGAACAAGTAGAGACAAAGACTCAAACTGAGATAGGGAAACAAATAGAGAAAAAAGTAGAGCAACAGGCTCCAAAGAAGGAACAGGAACAGATTCATGTGGAAACAGTACGACCGGTAACTGGTGAACAAGGAAAACCACCAGTAAAAGAAATGCAAACACAAATAGACCTACCAGAGGTCAATACAGGCTTGGTTACTTCTACCACTGGCGGTATTCAGAATGTAGGTTCCTCATCAATAGGCTACAAATCAACTAATGTGACTAAGGTACTTTTGGATTCAATTAAAAGGATAACTGATTGTAGTTCACAAGCTTATAAAGCTATAGATGATACAATCCCAATTTTGAAAATCATAGCTCCTAACTGTAACATAGACAATAAGGATTCTTTAAGTCAATTGGACACTTTGACTAAATACATCACTAAGAACATAGTGACTATTGAGCAAATAAAGGAAGAGGCAATTAAGGAGAAGTTGGAAAAAGAAAAAGAAAAATTCTTCGAGGATCAAATAAAGAAGTGTAATAGGGAATTTGATACACTTCTACTAGAACTGTGCAACTCAATAAAGGAGTTAAAAACTCTGTATAAAGATATTTGTAAGACAACATTTTTGACAGTAGACATAGATAAGAAGATAAGCAAGATATAGGATGAAATCAACAAATTTGCTGACAATTTTGTAAACTCACCAGATACACTATCAGTTTTTGAACAATAGATAACAAACTTTGAGGATGAATTACTAAAGTTGGGAAGAGAAAAGGAGAGAATAGTGGATAATGCAAAAAGGTTAAGGTTAAGACTATGTCCAAGATTGGACTATCTAGCATCACTACGGAAGGACATATCTGAGACATTAGTACAGGGATAGAGGACACCGGCAAAATATATGCAGCACCTCACTGGTACAGTTCACAGAACAGAGGCTGCAATAAAGGATAGTAATACAGCACCTCACCACTTTCTTTCTCTACTAATTCTCTGAAAGCTTTAAATTTTCCAAATGCTTGAGACTTGTCTTTCAAGAATGTGACCCACATCATTCTTGAGTAGTCATCAGTAAGAATCACAAAATATCTATCTCCTTGAATACTTCTAGTTTTCATAGGACCACATAAATAAGTGTTCACAAGGTCAAGTAAATGCTCTGCTGAGAAAGACTTACCTTTAAAAGTTGAGGAAGACATCTTCCCAAGTTGACATTCTCTGCACAAAGAATTCCCAGGTTTGTTTTGTAACGGTAATCCTCTTATTTCCTTGATTTTACTAGCTTTAACAATATTGTCAAAGTTCATATGACAAAGTCTTCTATGCCATATCCAACTATCATCTAACTTAGCCATTAGACACCAACTTATCTTGGCATTCATCTGAAATAGGTTACCTCTGGTCTTCTTACCAATGGCAATAAGTTCACCACTCTTCCCAAATATACTGCAAACTCCGCCTTTGAATTCCAGAACTAGTCCTTTGTCATTCAACTAAGCAGCACTCAAAAGGTTATGCTTAAGTCCTTCTACCCAGTAGACATCATCTGCACTGCTTTTTCCATTCAGTGAGATGGACCCTTTACCTTTTACCAAGCATGGTGCATCATTGTCAAATCTGACAACACCTCCATCATATTCCTCCAGAGACAGAAACTTTCTTCGATCGCTAGTCATGTGATGAGAACAACCACTATCAATTATCCACTCATTGGAGTTGTCAATGTGAGAGACAAGAGACTTCTTGTCAGACACTTCTTCTTTTACTGCTACAGACACTATGTCTTCATTTTCTTCATCCTCTGATTCTTCATCAGTGACACCTTCATCCACAATGACTAGACAATTTCTTTTGTTTCCTCCTTTAAACTCTCTGAGCCTCTCTGGTTTATCCTTATTGTCATTGTTAGGACAGTTTACAGCTATATGTCCTATCTTGTTGCAAGAAAAGCATTTTAAAGGAAGTTTAACTCTATACTTCACAGTTCCCTTTGGAAGTCTTTTAGCAAGAAGAGCTTCAAACTCCATCAGAATCTCTTCATCATCCATATCTCTGCATTGTTTGGATTCATAACTGGTACTACTTTCTTTTCCTTTTCTAGATGGTACATTAGATTCTTTTGTTGGCATATGCACACTCCAATGAGACATTGTAGGTGATTGAAGGTTTTGTCATTGATGGCAACCTTACAACCCTATGGCATCGGCAAGGCATTACACCGGCATCAACTGAACACACTCTACATCAGCACTTAGAACACCGGCACCGTCACAGAGAAAGGAAGCATACTGGCACAGAGGCCGACAGGATTTTTTATATATTATATTTTGTTTATTATTGTAAAAACTCTATAAGCAGACTTGATATCATTGTAAAATGACTTGTATATATAAGAAGTCATTGTAGAACATTTTGTAAGTAAGTGATAGGTGAAATAAGGCAGACCAATTATGTGAAATATAGGTTAAGGGTATATGTAAAGAACAGAGCAGAAACCGGTATTGAATCTGGCATTGAAGATGCTATTGTAAAGTAGTACAAGTTATTGGATTTGTATAATGCACATTGTAAGTCAGTGAGACTTCCCATTTGAGCAGTGAGCTCTAGGCACCTGGCCTTCCTGCATGTGCAGGCCCCTCTTATAAGTAATATTCTCTTATTGGCCAGTAAGTGAATATTGAGGGTCACAAATCCCACCAAGATTTTTCCCACACTGGGTTTCCTCGTTAAAAATATTGTGTTATGGTGTGTTTCTTATGTGGTTGCTTTCATTTATGTTTATTGGATTAATTCTTGCATACCAGTACACTGTTATAATATGCTCTACATGTTTTAAGTTAAGAAAATCTAGTCACTTGTTAGATATTGATTCACCCCCCCTATTAGTATCTGTGGGAATCCTAACAATTGGTATCAGAGCTTGGTCCTCTATTTTTAGAAGCCTAATATCTTGAGGAAGATCTTGACACCAGTAGAGATGGAAAATCTGATGAAGCAACTTGAAGCAGCTCTCTCAGACTATGATGCAGAAAAATTGAAAAACATCAAACTTGAAGATGATCTGAAGGTAGCTTAGGATATCATTCAAGCACTTCAAGAGAATTTTACCATTGCAAGGAACAAGAGAAGAGAACTTTATGGAAAGATACAAAGTGATAATGATGAAAAAGAAACTCTTAATGATACAATAAGCAAGCTGAAGTAAGAGAACATGGCAACAAAGAATGAGATGCAGGATATGAATATAAGATTTTGCAAAGAAATTGAAGAGAGGAAAAAGAATGAAGAGGAATTGACTAGAAGACTGAATGATGCTGAAAATACAAATACAAGACTTGGTTATGAAAATGACTTATTGAAAACAGATCTGTTGGATACACAAAATGACTCAAATGAACTCATGAGATAGAAAGAAATCTTGGAAAGAGAATTGGCTGCTACAAATCAACACAAGGAAAAATTCAAGAAAAGCTCAGAAGAACTTAATGACATAATAAAGAATCAAAAACCAAATGGTAACAATAATGGTTTAGGCTTTGAAGTTGGTGAAAGCTCTGGTACTGCAAACACACAGTATCACACCAAACTAGTAAGACAACCAAATGCTTATAAATTCAATGGCAAATGCTTTAACTTTAATGAGTATGGTCATAGAGCAAGTCAATGTAGATCTAGAAATTATCAAAATACCAATACACCCACCGGTCAATGTTCAAAATGCAATAAAGTTGGTCATAACTTGGAAAATTGCAGAATCAATGTAAGATGTTATGTTTGTGGAAGATTTGGGCACTTATCTAATCAATGCGGAACACAAACTGGCATAGGTTATGGAAAGGCTATCCAGAAAAATAGTAAAGAAAGTTGATGCAGCCATGAGAAGAGGATGTAGGAAGGAAAAGGAAATAAAAGAAGATGTACTTAAGAAAATCGGTATCACAGAGGAAGAGTTAGTAGCATTACAGCCTGAAACTCACATATCACCAGTAGCAACATCTTTAGAGAATGACATGCCTGTAAATTTCAAAAGAGTTGTAAGGAAAAGAGATCCCTCACCGGCAACCACACCCTCACCTAGGAGGACAACACAGAAACAACAAGTAGTGAGATCTTGAGTTAGGAAGACTACACCCAAGAAGAAGAAGAGGACTCAACAAGACATGGCCCCTCTTGACAAATTGCTAATGAAATAATGGAGGAAGGAAAACTAAAGAATGTAAAGAAATTGTATGATACTTTTACTGCAGATGAAAAAGAACAAGTAGAAAATAGTGTTATACTACACATGGACATGTACAAGAAGTTTTTATTGCAAATAGTAGATGAATTACCTAAAGAATTGTTTAGGAAACTAGAAGCAAGGAGACAAGCAGTAGTAGAACTTGACAAGAAAATCAAGGTAGAAAAGCTACTTGTTGTGTACCCAGTGAACTCACCCAAAGAAATAGATGATTTAATTGTTGAAGCCAACCGGTCAGTATTTTCTAATGCACACTAGCACATTGCATTAATGGTTGGAAGAGTCAATGAGGTAAAAGAGGACACAAAAAAGGCACGGGATATTTTCTTAGTAGAAAAAGAAAAACAATAAGAATACAAGAATCCCAAACCAATAAAAGTATATCAGAAAGAAAAAGACAAGGGTAAAGGTAAAGTTGGTGGACCACCTAGTATCAAAGTTAAAGACAACTTACCCCCACCCTCTTTGAGTACTATACCAGTAACAACAACTATAGAAGATCAACCAGCAGTTGAAAGTATGGATGTAGAGGATGTCAATCCTAATCCTAAAGTCTAATATATAGTGGATGTTGATACACAAAAGATCAAAATTGTGGTATATAAAGATACAACAAGTAAGATTGAAATGGCTAGTGAGCCACCGGTAGCTAAGCAAACTGATAACACACAAAAGAAACTGGCAGATGATAACATAGAATAACAAGTAGAGACAAAGACTCAGACTAAGAGAGGGAAACAAACAGAGAAAAAAATAGAGCAACAGGCTCCAAAGCAGGAACAGGAACAGATTCATGTGGAAATAGTGCCACCGGCAACTAGTGAACAAGGAAAACCATTGGTAAAAGAAATGCAAACACAAATAGACCTACCAGAGGTCAATACAGGTTTGGTTACTTCCACTAGTGGCGGTATTCAAAATGTAGGTTCCTCATCAACAGGCTTCAAATCAACTAATGTGACTAAGGTATTTTTGGATTCAATTAAAAGGATAACTGATTGTAGTTCACAAGCTTATAAAGCTATAGATGATACAATCCCAGTTTTGAAAATCATAGATCCTAACTATAACATAGACAATAAGGATTGTTTAAGTCAATTGGACACTTTGACTAAATACATCACTAAGAACATAGTGACTATTGACCAAATAAAGGAAGAGGCAATTAAGGAGAAGTTGGAAAAAGAAAAAGAAAAATTCTTTGAGGATCAAATAAAGAAGTGTAATAGGGAATTTGATACACTTCTATCCGAAATATGCAACTCAATAAAGGAGTTAAAAACTCTGTATAAAGATATTTGTAAGACAACATTTTTGACAGTAGACATAGATAAGAAGATAAGCAAGATACAGGATGAAATCAACAAACTTGCTGACAATTTTGTAAACTCATCAGATACACTATCAATTTTTGAACAGCAGATAAAAAATTTTGAGGATGAATTACTGAAGTTGGGAAGAGAAAAGGAGAGAATAGTGTATAAGGCAAAAAGCTTAAGGTTAAGACTATGTCCAAGATTGGACTATCTATCATCACTACGGAAGGACATATCTGATACATTAGTACAGGAACAGAGGACACCAGTAGAATATATGCAGCACCTCACCAGTATAGTTCATAGAACAAAGGCTATAATAAAGGATAGTAATGCAACACCTTACCACTTTCTTTCTCTACTAATTCTATAAAAGCTTTGAATTTTCCAAATGCTTTAGACATGTCTTTCAAGAATGTGACCCACATCATTCTTGAGTAGTCATCAGTAAGAATCATAAAATACCTATCTCCCTGAATACTTCTAGTTTTCATAGGACCACATAAATCAGTGTGCACAAGGTCAAGTAAATGCTCTGCTGAGAAAGACTTACCTTTAAAAGTTGAGGAAGACATCTTCCCAAGTTGACATTCTCTACACAAAGAATTCTCAGGTTTGTTTAGTAACGGTAATCCTCTTATTTCCTTGATTTTACTAGCTTTAACAATATTGTCAAAGTTCATATGACAAAGTCTTCTATGCCATATCCAACTATCATCTAACTTAGCCATTAGACAACGACTTATCTTGGCATTCAACTGAAATAGGTTACCTCTAGTCTTCTTACCGGTGGCAATAAGTTCACCACTCTTCCCAAATATACTACAGACTCCGCCTTTGAATTCCAGAACTAGTCCTTTGTCATTCAACTAAGAAACACTCAAAAGGTTATGCTTAAGTCCTTCTACCCAGTAGACATCATCTATACTGCTTTTTCCATTTAGTGAGATGGACCCTTTACCTTTTACCAAGCATGGTGCATCATCGTCAAATCTGACAACACCTCCATCATATTCCTCCAGAGACAGAAACTTTCTCCGATCGCTAGTCATGTGATGAGAACAACCACTATCAATTATCCACTCATTGGAGTTGTCAATGCGAGAGACAAGAGACTTCTTGTTAGACACTTCTTCTTTTACTGCTATAGACACTATGTCTTCATTTTCTTCATCCTCTAATTCTTCATCAGTGACACCTTCATCCACAACGACTAGACAATTTCTTTTGTTTCCTCCTTTATACTTTCTGAGCCTCTCCGGTTTATCCTTATTGTCATTGTTAGGATAGTTTACAGCTATATGTCCTATCTTGTTATAGGAAAAGCATTTTAGAGGAAGTTTAACTCTATACTTCCCAGTTCCCTTCGGAAGTCTTTTAGCAAGAAGAGCTTCGAACTCTATCAGAATCTCTTCATCATCCATATCTCTGCATTGTCTGGATTCATAACTAGTACTAGTTTCTTTTCCTTTTCTGGATGGTACAGTAGATTTTTTTATTGGCATATGCACACTCCAATGAGACATTGTAGGTGATTGAAGGTTTTGTCATTGATGGAAACCTTACAATCCTATGGCACTAGCAAGGCATTACACCGGCATCAGCTGAACACACTCTACACCGGCACTCAAAACACTGGCATCGGCACAGAGGCCGACAGGATTTTTGATGTATTATATTTTGTTTATTATTGTAAAAACTTTTTAAGCCGACTTGATATCATTGTAAAATGACTTGTATATATAAGAAGTCATTGTAGAACATTTTGTAAGTAAGTGATAGGCAAAATAAGGCAGACCTATTATGCGAAATATAGGTTAAGGGTATATGTAAAGAATAGAGCAGAAACCGGTACTGAATCTGGCATTGAAGATGCTATTGTAAAACAGTACAAGTTATTGGAGTTGTATAATCCACATCATAAGTCAATGAGACTTCCCATTTGAGCAGTAAGCTCTAGGCACTTGGCCTTCCTACATGTGCAGACCCCTCTTGTAAGTAATATTCTCTTATTGGCCAGTAAGTGAATATTGTGGGTCATAAATCCCACTGAGGTTTTTCCCACACTAGGTTTCCTCATTAAAAATATTGTGTTATGGTGTGTTTCTTATGTGGTTGCTTTCATTTTTGTTTATTGGATTAATTCATGCATACCGGTACACTGTTATAATATGCTCTACATGTTTTAAGTTAAGAAAATCTATTCACCAGTTAGATACGTATTCAACCCCCCCCCGCTCTCAGTATCTGTGGGAATCCTAACATCTTTAAAGGCTGACTCAGTCTTTTGAACACTACCATCATAGCTATTCAACTCATATGCAGTTAACTTTTCAATAATAGAATCTAAGGATACCTTGGTTTTATCAATAGACTTCAGTTCCTAGATAGCAGCAACTCTAATTGCATAGATTGGTAATAATGATCTAAGGACTTTACTAACAACTATGGTATCATCAATAGTTCCACCAACACTTTTGATATCTCCAACCATAGTCTTAACCCTAATGCCATACTGGTGAATGGTTTCACCTTCAACCATCCTTATATCCTCAAATTTACCTCTAAGGCTTTCTTCCTTAGCTTTCTTTACATGCCCATCACCACCATAGATGTTTTCCAGTGCATCCCATACCTCCTTTGGTGTGTCCTTGTTTTGAACATCAATAAACTCAATATCTGACAGGCTGCTGATAAGAGCTTCCATGAATTGCCCATTTTCCTAGATTTCTCTCTTCTAATCATCAGTCAGAGTGCTAGTGGGAGTCACAAAGGCATTCTCAACATAGATCCAGTATTGAGCACCCATACTCTTGATGTAAATCTTCATTTTGTCCTTCCATATCTAAAATTATCTCTATTGAACTTAGGACCTTCTCTCTTCATCATTACAATAGGATCTTTTACCTCAAGCAGTTAAGCTTATATCACCGAGGACCTGGAGGTGCTCTGATACCAATTGATGAATAATGATCAACAATATATACCCCAACCAGTATTGAGAGGGGGGCTAATTCAATATAGATAAAAACTTTCAACAACTTATCTATTTAAAACAATACCAACTAGTTGTCACCATTACTAGTTAAACACAGTAAGACACTAGACACCAAAGACTGATAAGTCTGAACACTTCAAATACAATCAATACTTGACATTAGCTTCATCCATAAAAATATGCATGTGATATACTAGTAATATCATAACCTATTAACTCTGCATGCATAATCTCTCAACCAAATAATTCTGAAACATCACAATAAAAATGCATAACACATAACACAGATTTTTCATGTGGAAACCCAAATGTGAAAAAACCACGGTGGGGATGAATACCCACAATCTTGTTTGAACTCTTTTGAAGCTCGCCCTTTTAGGAGCCTAGTCCAGTTAAAGACTTTACAATAAGGTTCTGTTAGGAACCGATCCTGTTAGAGATCACCCAATTAAGGAATGGCTATATACCCTATTAAAGGTTGAAACCCTATTAAAGGTTACCTCGCTATAGGATTTGAAGAGCTCAATGACCTTGAGTCACCTAGTTACAGGTTTTACAATAAGCCTGTTAAAGCTATTAGGTCCCGAAGACAATTGAGAGGGGGGGTGAATCAGTTATCAAGTAAATTTAAATCAAAACAACTTTAAACAACCTTAATTCTTAATACCAATAAACCAAACTTTATTGTCGGTAGACATTTTTATCAGTTAATTGTAGTACTGATAAAGATTAATGCATGAAATAGAAATATAATAACATCCACAACACATAAGACCAATATTTGTACGTGGAAACCCTATAAGGGGAAAAACCACGGTGGGAAACCTTACCCACAATTAGATGATACTACTGCAAATAGTATGTGTATACAAATGGGGTTTGCACATGCAGAAAGGCCAAGCGCCTAGAGCTCACTACTCAATCACAAATGGGAGTCACGCTGACTACAATTGGATGGTTAAATCCAAAGATGATGTACTACTCAAAATAACATCTTCATATGCTGGATTCAGTATCGGTTTAGTTCTGATAAGCCTTCAAAAACCTTCCATCAACCTTCAAAAGATGTCTGTGTGTATAGCTCTGCTTATTTTCTGCATATACCAAATTACAATCCTCCTTTTATTCGCATTTTGATCTTACCAATAAGACCTTACATTTATACCATAACCGAAGACCAATTTTAGTAGGTCAGCTCTAAAAGATATTATAATAAAATCAATTTACAGATAAATCAATGATCGATGCAATAACCGATACAACATGTCGTCTTAATGCATTTACAACAATAATAAATAATCTCCTTGATGTGCCATGTTGATCTGAAATAGATAAGCCTACTGGTACTTAATGTGGACCTATTTACTAGTAACAGCAAATATGTAATTACGAATATACCAATTAACAAAACTCCAAGACAAAGTATCCAAACGATTTCTTTGACATAACCAAGTATTCTCCATGTTGTTCCAAGTGTCGGTGTACAATATATCCTGCCAATGAACCAGATACCAGTGTCTATGCATAAATCACTTGTCTATCGGTGAACATTGTCAATTCTCCATAGTTGATAAGTGCTATTAGGTGTTGACATCAATGACAAAACCATATCAACATATCCAAAATACCAACAATCTCCCCCTTTGGCATTGATGGCAACAAAAGATGGAAAAACCATCAAAGTGCCAAAACATAAATGCCAAATACCAAAAACCAACAATCTCCCAAAAAGATCATAACCAAATTCAAATGTAGAGAATAATCAATCTCTCCTAAAATAACAATCTCTCCCCAAAAACATAGTCTTTCCTCCTAAGGGGAATTTGTGTTTTTCCATATCACTCTCTCCCCCTTCAATATCAAATGCCAAAGCTTTATAGAAAACCAAGTTCAAATACAAAATACCAACTTATTCAATATACCAACTACTCCCCCTGAGAAGTAGCTTTCCTCATCAAAAACCGGAGTAAAAGATTTATCTGTTAGTTCTGTTGGTTGATGATAAACATCAACTATCTAAGTCTCTACCGATGGGGGTATGACCCCAAGCTGATCTCTTAGATATTCAAAAGTCTCCTTAGGAAAAGGCTTAGTAAAAATATCTACAATCTGCTCTTTAGTATTCACATAAACCAGTTTTCCTTATTTTGCTTCAACATTCTCTTTCAGAAAATTCAATTTGATAGAAACATGTTTAGTTTTAGAATGTAGTGCCAGATTCTTAGATATATGAATTGCTGTAGTGTTATCATAATAGATAGTTATAGGTTCCTTGCATTTTACTATTATGTCCTTCAACATTTGTTTAAGCCATAATACCTATGTACAGTTTGTTGCTGCTGCAACATATTCTAATTCTACTATTGATAAAGATGTGCAACTTTGTTTCTTACTCAACCAAGAAATTAATCTGCTACCGAGGAAAAATGCTCTGCCGATGGTGTTTTTCTGTCATCTACATCTTCTGCCCAATTTGCATCTATGTATGCACATAATTCAAAGTTTTCATCTCTGGGATACCATAAGCCAAGATTTGTAGTGCCTTGTAAGTACCAAAAAATCCTTTTTACTGTTGATTCATGATTTTCTCTAGGATTACTCTTAAATATTGAAACAATACATACTGCATTCATAATATCAGTTCTTGTTTGTGTCAGATACAGTAAACCTCCTATCATAGATTTGTACCTGGTTGGATTAACAGGTGTTGAGTCATCCCCTAGTGATAATTTGTCATTTGTAGTCATAGGTGTGCTTACCGGTTTAGAGTTCTCCATGCCAAATTTCTTTAATAACTCCTTCAAATACTTGGATTGAATTAAGAATATACCTTTATTAGTCTATGAAATCTACAATCCTAAAAAGAATTTTACTTCTCCAATCATAGACATTTCAAATTCTTGTTGCATTTCAATTTACATAATCCATCTTCTCCTCTAAAGCTTATATCATCAACAAAAACTTCTATAACCAAGATGTCATCATTAGTTATTTTATAGTATAAATTGTTGTCAGTATCACCTTTAGAAAAACCAATCTTTAAAAGATATTTATCCAACCTAGCATACCAAGCTCTTAGAGATTGCTTCAATCCATACAAAGCTTTCCTTAATCTGCAAACCATATCTTTGTTATCTGTTAAAGAAAATCCATCCGGTTGTTCAATGTAAACTTCTTCTTCAAGGTCTCCATTTAGAAATGCACATTTGACATCCATTTGATATACTTTGTAGTTCTTATGTGCTGCAAAAGCCAAGAATAATCTAATTGCCTCAATTCTAGCTACCGGTGCAAAGGTTTCATTATAATCAATTCCTTCTTTATGTGAATATCCCTTACACACTAGTCTTGCTTTATTTCTAATTACCTTACCATCTTCATTAATTTTGTTTCTGAATACCCATTTAGTTCCAATTACATTTTTGTCTTTAGGTCGGGGAATTAATGTCCATGTGTTATTTTTCTCAATTTGTTCTAATTCTTCTTCCATAGCTTTAATCCAGTGTTTATCCTCATATACTTCATTAATTGATGCTGGTTCAATTTGAGAAATAAGACATACCTCTTCATTTTCCAATCTTCCTCTTGTCATAACTCCTTGATAATTGTTCCCAATTATTTGTTCTTCAGAGTGGTTCAATCTTACTTACTGGGGTTTCTTTGTTTGTTGTTGTTTATCAGTTACAGTGGAATTTTCAGATGATACTGGTGTAATTGGATCTTCATTCTGTACTGGTGTTCTTGGTGTAGGCTCATTTGTCAGTATCTCTGTTGCCGGTTCAGAGTCTATGTACCTTGAATTTCCTCTAAATTGTTCATCAATCTTCACATTTGTGCTTTCAACGATTTTCTACAATCTTTTGTTAAAACATCTATATGCCTTTCTCTTAGATGAATAACCAAGAAATATTCCTTCATCACTTCTAGTATCAAAATTTTCAATATACTCATCTCTTCTAATATAGCCTTTACTTCCAAAAATTCTGAAATATTTAAGAGTAGGAGTAATACCAAACCATAGTTCATGAGGGGTCTTACTGGTTTCACCTTTGATGTGAACTTTGTTAAATGTGTAGACTGTTGTGCTTACTGCCTCTCTCCAATATACATGTGCTAGATTTGATTCTGATAACATACTCCTTGCTACATCCAAGATAGTTCTATTTTTCCTTTCTACAACTCCATTTTGTTGTGGTGTCCAGGGTGCTGATAATTGTCTTCTGATTCCATTCACTTCACAAAATGTATTAAATTCCTTAGATATAAACTCACCTCCTTGATCTGATCTTAGACATTTGATTTTCTTACCGGTTTCATTTTCTACCATTGCCTTGAACAGTTTGAATTTCCCAAGTGCTTCTGATTTTTCTCTGATAAAGGTAACCCAACACATTCTAGAATAGTCATCAATGATTAGCATAAAATATCTATCACCTTGTAAGCTTTTAGTTCTAGCTAGACCACATAAATCAATATGAATTAAGTCAAGAGCATTATTGGATTTTTCTGAAACTTTTAAAAGATGCTCTTACTTGTTTTCCAAATTGACATCCCTTACATACCGGATTGTGAGGCTTAACAATTTTAGGTAAATCTCTAACTGCCTTAGTAGTACTGATATTCACAATGCAATCAAAATTTACATGACATAGTCTCTTATGCCATAGCCAACTTTCATCAATATGTGCAATCAAGCATGTTTTTTCATTGTTATTCAGATGAAAGATATTACCTCTAGTTTGACTACCAGTTGCTATTTCCAAACCAGATCTATTCATGATTTTGCATTTACCATTTTTGAATTGTAACTGAAAACCTTTTTCAACTAATTGACCAACACTCAAAAGATTATGTTTTAAACCTTCAACATAGTAAACATTATCAGTATTGTGCTTACCATCAAGAGATATTGTACCTTTTCCTTTGATCAAACAAGCTTTATCATCTCCAAATCTTACTAGACCTCCATTATATTCCTAAAAAGTCAAGAATTTACTTTTATCACCAGTCATATGATGTGAGCATCCTGAATCAATGATCCATTCATCCTTAACTTCTATTTTAGTTGCCAGGGCCTGCTCTACCGATTGAACAGTAGGTGCTGATTGATCTTCTATTATAGCAACAAAGACCCATCCATTGTCTATCAGATCCTCATCAAAATCATCAGTAACTCCTTCATCAACAAGATAACAAGATTTGTCTTTATTCTTCTTAAATTTTTATCTCTGATATTCAAGGTTAGGTTTATATGTTCTTCTAGCTTCTTCTCTTAGTCTAGCATGTCTATCGGGACATCTTGAAGCCATATGACCCATCTTATTGTAGTTAAAACATTTAAAGGGTGCTTTACCTTCATACTTACTTCCAACTAGACCTTTAGGCATTTTTCTTGCAAATAGTGCTTCAAGTTCTTCATTTTCTCTCTGCTTTCTTCAAGTTCTCTTGCATAAAAGGCCTTCCAATCAGATTTGTCAAATGATGGTGCGGCTGATCTTGATGCCTTAAAAACTAAATCAGTTTTTATAGTAGCAACAGGACCAAATTCCTCAATTTCAAAGGCTGAAAGTTTTCCAATCAATGTATCCCTAGTTACTGATGTATTAGGCATTGTTCTTAGTTCATTTATAGCAGTAACTTTCATTTTGTATGCCGGTGGTAATCCTCTTAAAACTTTTGAGACAATTTCATCTTCACTTAAGGTTCCTCCACAACATTTAATACCCAAAACAATTTCATTGACTCCTTCCATAAAAGCAGAAATTCTTTCATCTTCTTCCATTTTTAGATTTTCATACCTGACCCGGAAGCTTTCAAGTTTTGCAATTTTGACTGTGGAATCTTCTTCATTCAATGTTTCCAAATGGTCCCAAATGGATTTAGCGGTAGACCTATCTGATAATCCCATGATTTATTGATCTGATAATGCACTCAAGAGTGCTTCTCTTGCCTTGCAATCATTTTCTTCATCTTTAGTCAGATTTGGTGGATTAGGCTAGCTTTGAGTAGGAGCAGTATAGCCATTCTTTGTAACTTCCTAGATATCCTTTCCAATGCAATTCATATGTGTCTCCATCTTGATCTTCCATATCCAATAGTTGGTTCCATCAAGTTTACGACTATCCTTCCTTAAACAGTTAGAAGAGATTGGATCTCCTCAAGCTATTAAACTTTTGCAAAAAGAGGACTAGGCTCTGATACCAATTGTTAGGTCCCAGAGACAACTGAGAGGGGGGGGTGAATCAGTTGTCAAGTAAATTTAAATCAAAACAACTTTAAACAACCTTAATGCTTAATACCGGTAAACTAAACTTTATTGCCAGTAGATAGTTTTATCAGTTAATTGCAGTACTGGTAAAGATTAATGCATGAAACATAAATATAATAACATCCACAACACATAACACCAATATTTGTACGTGGAAACCTTGTAAGGGGAAAAACCATGGTGGGAAACCTTACCCACAATCAGATGATACTATTGCAGATAGTATGTGTATACAAATGGGGTTTGCACATGCAGAAAGGCCAAGCACCTAGAGCTCACTGCTCAATCACAAATGGGAGTCACACTGACTACAATTGGATGGCTGAATCCAATGATGATGTACTACTCAAAATAGCATCTTCATATGCTGGATTCAGTACCAGTTTAGTTCTGATAAGCCTTCAAAAACCTTCCATCAACCTTCAAGAGATGTCTACGTGTATAGCTCTACTTATTTTTGCATATACCGAATTACAATCCTCCTTTTATTCTCATTTTGATCTTACAAATAAGACCTTACATTTATACCATAACCTAAGACCAATTTTAGTAGGTCGGCTCTAAAAGATATTACAATAAAATCAATTTACACATGACCTATGCAATAACGGATACAACATGTTGGCTTAATGCATTTACAACTTTTCAACAATAAGCATCATTGACCTTATAGGCGATAGTTAGGTCAGTAACATAAACCCTAAACCCTAAGCATCTTAGGTTTACAACATAGGCGGTCCAATCCTAACCGTCCAAACATATTGCATAGAGTATTACAATTTCAAAACAGATCACAAGACATTCTACATCATTCATTCATTGCTACACATGGGAATCAGTAACCCATCAAGCTCTCTTCTCATACCACTAAGAAGAATGATCGTTCCAAAGGTAGACTTCAAACGCAGTCGATCTTCTCATGCAAGATCCTCAAGAAAATCCTTCACGTACACAAGCCTGTCATGGCACCTCGATTTCATTCACATCTCTTAGCTAACTCATCACAAAGTTATTATCAGTTGCATAGCACAAGCTGGATTTCCAAACCAATAACCCTAGAGCTGAGATTACCAGCCAGTAATCACACTTAGTGAAACCACGACACTGGTTCACTAAATCTCCTCATACCTTTTCATACTGGTTCACTTGATCTTATTGACATCAATGACAACATACATTATCATCATATCAACATGTTGGTTCATCATATGCCAATGATATCCAATAGTTGCTACCTTGGATTATTTGATTGGTGCATTTTCCCGTGTTCCAGAAGGAGTCGTGTATGTTGAAGATATTAGAGCCTACATTCACTAATATATTGAGGATTTGGGAACTAGTGATATTAAGAGCATATATATGAGAGAGTTAATGGGAGATTCTGGAAAGATTAAGCCCGAGTACAAGCATATTGAGGATCTAGGGTTTACCGATATTTTGGACATTCTTGAATTTGAAGATGAAATTGTTAGGTATGTTTTGAGTAGAGTGCATGGAGAGTTTATTTGGTTGGATAGACCATATAATATCTCAAAGGAGGCCATCGGGGAAATCACTGGTTTACCGTAGGTTGGTCAACATCCAGAGAAGAAGGTTTCTAATGATTATGTCAACAAAATCACCAATGCAACTTCAGATAGGTGATCAATGAGGATTAGCACTATTACTAACAAAGACATCAGATTTGGTAGCATGGTTATTGAGTATAAAGTAACTCAATCAAACTGACTGAATTCTATTTCTAGCTCCTGCATTTATGCAGCACATAAAATGATGAGAGAAAATGAGAAGTTAGATCTATGTGGTTGGATGTTGGATGAATTATTGATTAACTTAGGAAAGAGTAAAGGAGAAAAGAAAGGAGCATTCTAGTATTGTAACCTAATTGTTTGTTTAATGATATTTTTCATCAATGTAACTCCCAATTTTGGGAAGAGACAATGGGTATTTGATATCTTGGTATGGAGGCAACTGAAACAATCCATTGCTTCATTAGGTAATTAGTGAGATGACAAAGTATGGGGTTATTTTAAAGAATTTCAAAAGGCTATGAATTCTAGGATGAGGGTTCCTAAGCACATTGTTGATAAATATTCAACTGACATATGCTTCATGGTCAAGAAATATGAAACACTCATGGAAGCAGTCAAACCTCGAAAGATCTGGATTGAGGAGATGGGTTATGAAGTTGATGCACAAATTCTTGATGCTTATGCACAAATGATCATTGGTGCACTGGTAGAAGAAAATGTAAAAACCTTTGGCACTGCTAAGCAGAAGAAGCAAGAGGTTGAAACTGAGTTCAACTGGAAGAAGAGAGAGAATCAAGAAAGTAAGGCAAGTAAGTTTGTTGAAAGGGTTTCACAGGACATCAAAGCATTAATTGATGTTGTCTTGGAGAAAGGCAGGAAGAGAAAAGAACCAGAAATATTCATTGAACCAATTGTAGTTGAATCTGCATCTGAAGATGACACACCCCTATCATTTAAAAGGGTATCGAGGAAGAAAACTGAAGAAACTAAGGTAGAAGCAAAGAAGCAACTGGTTAAGAAAGTTACATTAAAGTTATCGGCACAAAAATGAGCTCCAAAAGAAACACCTTCTGCCCCATCCAGTACTAGAAGAAGGAAGAAGATGGATGACACTGATCTGACACTTGTTACCGATAATGTAACTATTATTATACCCAAGACTTGTGCAAAATTAGTAGATGAAATAACTAAGGGTGGTATGTTAAAGAATGTACAATTGTATTATGATCATTTGGATGACATTGAACAGAGAGAAGTTGAGGAGGCAGTTTTGTTGTATTTGGATATCTATAAGATAGCCTTGATAGAAATTGAAAATCAAATACCAGCGTAGTTGTATGATATGTTAGATTCTAGAAGACTATCAGCAATGCAAGAAGACAATCATATAAAGGTTCAAGAGTTATTATATGTTTGTGTTTCTATTTCTCCAGAGGAGATGGATAAGACACTTGAGATTACAGATAGGAAAATCTTTAACAGCAAGCATCGAATAATTAGTCTTATGTTAGGTAGAGTAAATGAGATAATCAAGGAGACCCACAAGGCATAGGTTAAGTTATTTGAAGAGAACTGTGGTTTTTATACTTCACCAAAATCTAAGATAGATACTCTAGACATCCCAGTTGAAGGGAAGGATAAAGGTATTGTAGGTACTTCATCTACAATTTTGAAAAATGTTAAGAGAGTGGAAATTGAGCCCCCAGTAGTTAGAAATGTGCAGACAAATTTTGAGATACCATCACATATAGAGAATGTAAAGGTTATAATGTACAAGTTACTAATGTTGAGGAAAACAGTCCTCTGAATTAGGATGTACAAGTTGAGGTCACAGTTCATAAGGAGGAACTGGCAATAATTGATACTACACCAAGTGGCAAAGCCACTGGTGCAAGAGAGGAAGCTATAAAGGTTAAATCATCAGAGGAAAAGAAACAGGAATCTGGCAGGGAACCGGTAGTGAGTCCATTATTGTCAATTGACACCTCACAGGCTGAAAAGAAAAGCATAATCAAGATGAGTTCTACTGAACTCATGATGATGGTTGCAAAGAAAATGTTGAAGGAGGGATCTATGGATAAAGGAGTTATTGATTAGTATATCATTATTTTGCATAGACTAGTCTTGGAGTGCAAGTTTGACAAAGAAGCGAGCCCATCTAGTAAGCTTAAGACAATCACTGAGCACATTTCAAAGGATTTTCAATCCTTGTAGTAGATATCAAACTGGCAAGAACTGGAGAGGTTCACATAGGCAAAGAGAGCTACATTTGATCAAATGTTTGAGTCTGATAGGAAGGAAATCAATGATAAGTTGAAATTGATAGATAATTCTTTAAGGCAATGTACAAATATCTATAGAGTATGTTGCAACACAGGTTTACTTATAATTGATTTCAATAAAAAGATTAAGGATATTAAGGAGAAGACTGTAGGTATAGGCAATTCTTTTGATGGACTGGATTCATTAACTACATCTATAGATGGTCGAATTTTGGTTTTGGAAGCCCAAGTTTCTGCTCTTGAGAAGGAAAAAGATAAAATTATAAGGAGACCCAAAAGTCTTAGAGGTTTGGTGAGTCCCCAATTGGATTCACTTAGTGTACATAAGGAGTGTATAGATCTGGTTGGTAAGCCCACATCGATAGAGCTCAATGAGAAAGAGTCACTTGCCCATATGCTAAATGGACTTGTATCTATTTCCGGTACTTTCATATCTAGTTGGGATACCTATCTTGAGCTATTGGAGAAGGCCTATCTGGATATTTTCAAATACATCTAGCTCCGCTAAGGTATTTTTGGGATATTCATAAATTGATTCCTTATGATAATAAAAATTTTGATGGGATCATAGAGTAATGTTACAATGCAATAAAATAGATGTAAAGAAAATATATGCTAATCACAAGATTTCAATTTCATTTTTTTTTGCTTTTGACCTAGCCAAACAAGATTTTATTATTTTATAATATTTTTTATCACAAAAATGAAAGTGCAAAGAAGATACCCATATTGAATTTTTAGAGCTTTCTAAAAAAAAAAATTTTGAATAATTCTTTAATCCTAGAAAGCAAATTTATGAAAACAAAACTAATTGACAAAGATTTGATTTTGTATTTATTATTTGACCTCAAAAATAAAAATGTAAAGAATAGACCCCCTCTAAAATTTTGAGAGATTTTCATAAATGTAATTTTTTTTAAAAATCATTGATTTGCAATCAAAAAATCATATTTATTTGAAATCATAAAATCATCATAACTCACTCAAAATTAATGATATGAAGTTAGTTTTTTTTATCATAGGATCCTAAGATGATCCCTAACCTTTAGTGAAATAAAATAGAATAATTCGTAGTCATTTGAGAGATATGATGAAATCATTAAAACCCTAGGGTTTATTGCCAGTTTTGTCTCCATGAGGTTAGTTTAGAAATTTTTTGAAAAAATAAGTAAAACCAACATGATAAGATCAAAAAAACCTCAAAAATTATAGATCAAACAAGAATGTGAGTCCCACTAAGTGTGCCAAAATGTGAAGGTATAAAAATGTGAATCTAAATAAGTTGTAAATAATGTAATGTAAGATGTAAATTGAAAATCAATAATCACTCAATAAAGCTTAAAATCTATGTATAAGTCAAATTATAAACAATAATAGCATAACAAAGACCTTAGATTGCTTCATTGTTTACTCATACTTGTATGTCAGGTGTATAATTTTCTCTCAAATTTTATAGCGTAAATTTGATATCATCATGATTGTATGAATGCTTGATGCTTGACAATGGATGCTTGATAGTGATAGTGCTAGCTTGATAATGATAATGATAGATTGCATACAATAATTTATCATAAGAGTTCTAGCTTTAGTAGAAATGAATGAGTGAAGGTATTATTTATATGTCTCACATAAAATTTTATCAATGGTGCAAATTAATTAGAATGATCAATGGATGAGAAAATTTGAGAGTGGGTAGGGTCTAAATTGGCACATGGATTGATGATGTGGAACGATAAAGAGAGTGTAAATGCATAGAGGAAACAAACAAAGCATTAATTTTATCTATTTGAGGTGAGAAAATTACATAAATAATTTGAAATTTATTTAATTTTGAGAGGAAGTGTTAGTTAATTATTTAAAAATTATTAAATTATTGTGGAAAAAAAGATGAATTAATTAAATAATAATATTATTTAATTTATTTATTTTTTAGTTAATATTGCAAAGACGAGGTAGTTACCATTATATCAAAAACCAAATATGAAATATTACATAGATATTAGGGAGGTCAATGGTATAGGTACCCAATTCCCTCCCCAATTACTTTCAACCTCTCAATAATATCTTTAGGAAAAAAGTCTATGTTATCATTGATGTAGGTGTTGGAAGTACGTGTTGTTGTGGTTGTCATTGATGTCAAACTTATTGTTTCAAAATGGTGTTAGTTTGGAATGTCCATGGTGTAGAGATATCTTGTTGTGTTGGTGATGCAATTGTTCTATTGAGTTTTTCGGAAGTGTTTGGGGTCCAAAAAGTGTTGTTAAAGTTGTTTGTTATTGTTATCTTATTTGGACATAGTTTTGGTATTGTGGATATGATAGTTATGTGGTTTGGAAATATTGCTGTGTTCTCCGGGTGTTGTAGCATTATTCATAGCTAGTTGTGATATGGGATCTCATTGTAGCCTATGGAAATCCAAATTAGAGTCATTTGCATTGGAGGATATATTTTG
The DNA here is from genome assembly GCF_030272615.1 of Cryptomeria japonica. Taxonomy (NCBI): domain Eukaryota; kingdom Viridiplantae; phylum Streptophyta; class Pinopsida; order Cupressales; family Cupressaceae; genus Cryptomeria; species Cryptomeria japonica. The sequence continues at coordinate 704,873,828 of NC_081408.1, forward strand.
ACCGTTAATTGCTTATATGGATTTGTAGCATATTGATATGTTGTTTTTTTATATTTCGGTGATTGTGGATTGGTGAATTGATCTTTGGAAAATGTGTTTTGGTCCCCTCTTTCTCCTAGAGTGGATCAATGTGTGTGTGTGTGTGTTTTTGGTCCATAAGGTTTATTTTGGTTTAGGCCGACTTGGTTCAATCTTTGATGATCTATCATGTATATCAGGATGGATGTGATTGAGTTGAAAGAGATGAGGTGTGGATTCTATATATGTAATGTGAAGGTAATCAACAAGGTTTGGTGAAGAGAAGAGAAGAAGAACTATGTTCGAATGGTATGCAAGCTGTGCTAAGACTGTGACAGAGATATGAGATAAAGTATCGGCAGTTGAGGCTGAGTTGTATGTATTGATATTGGTCACTTGGTGCAAAGTTTAAGGATAACTTCATGATTAGGAGATCCTTCTTTTCATATCATTTTTGTATCTTGCCCTATTGCAATTAGCTTCAATTTTGCAAGTCCTCTTTTGTATCTTTCCCAAAGAGCAGTTAGCCTTGGTTTGCGAATCCATAGTAGTGAGCTATTTTCTTTGTAATCTGATATACATAGTGCATATATTTTATGGGCAGGTGATCCTGTGGTTTTTCCCTATTTGGGTTTTCCATGTAGAAAATCTTGGTGTTCATGCATGTTGGATATGTGTTGTTGATTAATTGTTTGTGTTGCATTAATATCTATTTGGACTTACTCACCCCTCTCAATCCTGCCTTGGTTTCAATAGTAGGCATCAAAATCCTCCCAGTTATAACTTCCATTCTTTGGCCATTTTAATCTTATTGCCTTCAACATTAAGATCAAATAAAACCAACATGATATTTGACTAAGGCACAATCTCTAGCAACTCCAAAGCAATTTTAACTCCCATCACATTTTTTGCTTTAACTATTCGGTGCACAATCATGTATGAATTTAAAGCATACCCCAAGATCTACACAATGAGAATGAACAAGCTCTTGTATATGACTTCATAGTGGACATGGTCGCCCACCCAAAAGTCTGTTCCTAAAAATTTTAACATCATCAACTTCTCCTCCTCATTCCCTTTGTGAAAGAGTCAGCCAATTTGTTCCTTTGAGGACTCCATAAAATTGTTTATCTTGGAACAAATATATTAAACTCCAAAATCCTCCACCATCTTTTTTCACAAGAAAGTCGAATGACCATCCTACTTTATAGCCTTAAGAGGCTTCTTTTTGCTAGAAGTGAATATCAAGGAAATCCTCCAAATTAGTCTTTGAGATTTGTTTCTATTTCCCAAAGGGGTCATTCCTCATGCAACTGTTAGATATTCTATTGTTTCAGATAGTCTGCAAGATGTGTGCACCTATCTTATTTTGTATACTTGCCAAATGAACTTATCCAGGTCCAACCTACCAATCCTACCTATCATCATTTTTATTTTCCTTTCTTAACAGCCCTTCTGATTTGACCAATTTTGAGAAAGTATCTGAGGAAATCCTAATAGAGGCTAGCGTAATGAAGATGGACTATTTCATCTTACCATATTTATATCTTGATTTTCCTAAAACTAGGAAGACCAAATCTAACAATAGATACTCAATCTTTAGAACCCATTTTTTTGAGCATCATGCTAACCATTCCTAATCAACTCTCCCACACTATTTGTTATGAAATTATCATGTTGTCAAAACTAGAAGATTTGATTGCCTCTGCCAAGAAATTGGAAATATACCACTTTCAAGGATACAATATTTTTGTTCCTCATACCATGGATTGTGAATATAAATATTATCCAATACCAAACCTATTCTTATAAATCACGAAATTTTTGTCATTAGACACTATTTTCTCTAACTTTGTCCATTCCACAAAGTTATTCAAAATTACTACTTTCTCATTATCCAACACTCCCAAATTACCCAAGTAATCAGTTGGCTTATTTTCCTCTCGATAAATATGGAAAATACTATAATCTTTAAACTTTGTTATACAATTTTTAATTAGGGTTATTTCTTTAGTAACCCCATTAATGGTAATCTAAGAATCATCTTCAATTTCTACATTTAGGATTTCCTTATTAATACATAGTTGTAACTTCATGGTCAAGGCCTCCAACTCATCCTTGTTGTTCATTGCTTTCCCTATCAAACAAAAGAGTGTCCAAACACCTCTCCCATCACTATCTTGAATAATACATTTGATCCCTACATCACCAGGGTTACCTTTGGCTACTCCATCAAAATTGAGTTTCCATTTACCTTGTGAAGGATGAGCCCATCATCCCTCAAGTCATTACATATGACTTCCTATAGAAATATCGATTGGGATTTTGAGACCCATCCAAGTTTTCAAAATATCTTTGTCCCATTTCTTTATATACTCCACTTTATTTCAAGGACCTTTGAATTCACCATTTCACATATACTCTCCTTAATTTTGGATATTATCTTGTGCACCAATAGAAAGTCGTTGTTTAAAATGAATATGTTCCTGTGCTTACATGTTTTCTAGAGATTTGTGGAGTGAACCATTGTCCATACATCACCCTATAATGATCTTCTACCAGGAGAAGGCCATCCTTTCAAAAAACTAATATTATTTAATTAATAGTGGAGAAAAAGTGATGAATTAATTAAATAACTTTCAAATTATTTAATTAATAATAGAAGGAAAAGAAAATGAATTAATTAAACAATTAAATAATTATTTAATTAATAGAGGAAATATTAGCTTAATTTAAAAGTTATCTAATTAACATGGATAGAAGAATTAATGAGAAGGTGATGACATGACCAGATGAAAATGCATTAGCCATTTTTAGATGTTTATGATAGCATTCAATTTCAAACTCCTTAGAAGAATGATGGAAATTCATATTAATACATAAATTTACATGAAGAAAAGCATCTTCATGAGCACCAACTTGGATTGTGACTTACTCAAGTGGAATGTCAACCTAGGCCATGCCATATGATTGATCAAATTTGTGCAACCCAAATGTACTATGAATGCTAATGTATTCTTACATAATTTAGTAAATAAATTGATTCAAATCCAATTCCACATTCTCAACACTTAACTCTGAAGTTTCAACACTTAACAATAATTCACTATAAAATAATGTGGTTGACAAAACAATTAATAATTTATACTCAATCTTCATCATTAAAATCAATAATTTTATTTATTTGAGAATCCACAACTCCAACATTTATATGCTCAACAAATGAGCTCAAAAGGTGTTCTCAATGCAATACACTAAATAACAAAAGAAAAATGCTCAAAGACAAGCTCTAAAAATATTTCTATATTGAATTCTTCATAGCTAGAAGAAATTAAATCATCCACACCCTTAAAATCCTTCTCCTTGTTTACAACAAGAAGTGATCAAGCCTTATAACCCTTTGGATAAAAAAAATAATGGGCACTCAAAGAAAAGGAAAATTGATGCACAATAACTACTTTACTTGCATCCCTAACAATAATGTCATTATTGAACATGAGAGTTGACCCACAAATCTCACCCCCCAAAAGTATCAAGTGTCAATTGAGTAAATAACGCCCTATTAAACAATTTGTTTACATTCTCTAGCTTATAATCATGGGTAGAAAACTTCCACTAGGATAAAAAAGCCTCACAATACATATCTATGTTTTCCTCCTCATTAAGCTAGCGCTCACATGGGAAACTATAAATAATAGTAGTGAACTTGTTGTAGACATCACAAATCAATTCTCTATCTTGCCTTCTAAGGAACTCTAAAATTTGATCAAAAGAGGTAGGGTAATGCTAATCCAACTCACTAAAATCAACAATGAAATTTTCACTTTCATCATTTCTTGTCATCATGATAACAAGTTGGGCCACTGAAAATGCAAGCCAATAACTAGATTTCTCATCATCATAAAATCTCTTCATCAAAGGGGTTAGAGAAATGAAAAATAGGCTCAATAATTTAAAATATAGTTACACAACCATGTGTGCAATTGGATGAGATGTCATTATAATGATCAAAGAGATCAAAGTGATCAAGTATCATAAAACACTACATATGCTAAAATGGGACTGTATTCCTCCCACAAAGAGAAGTTTTTGCATAATTAAATCATTACTAGGAGAAAAAAGGGAGAACCCCCTTATATACTTTGAGTAGAAACAAGAACTTTGATTTGAAATAGCAAAGTCACCACCCCATATGATGAGGAAATCCTTGGAGCAAATTGAACCACTAAGCCCAAAAAATCAACCCTTCTTAGTAGTAGAATATTGAAATCAACACCAACCCATTATGTTTTCTTGAGTTGGTTATCCAGCAACTTATGCCAATAAGTTACTCCTTGGTTAAACCCTACCATTTCATTAGGTCCGAAACCACTACTCTACTTCCTAAAATATAATTCCACTCATAAGGCCAATGTTGTCATCATGCAAGTGAAATTGGTTCATCAACAAAACATAGAGGGTTAAATTTCAACCCCACAAGAGTGAGTTATCTCTTCTATTCATTGAGCTCAACTAAGACTCAGAAGGGCATTCCTAGGTATATAACTCAATAGGTATATAAATCAAACAAAATGGATAAGTAAAAATACCTACAACCAAACCAATTTGAAATATTAACCCCAAATGTTGTCACTAGGTTAAGATAAATTGGTTGTGCATATATCCCTTACATAGTTGATAGGACTTTACAATCATGACCCATGTAAAATATATCTACTGAATGTTGACTTAAAGGAATAATTCCTTGGTTATATTGATAGGCATGGGTGCATATGAAATACTTACTACTAAAGTACTAATTTATGTTTTAGATTTGATGGTATTACATTAGTGTGTGGTTGAGAATTAGTGTCTATCTATTGAGAAATAGAGTCACAATTCATACATGATAGAAAAATGGAATAAAGGAAACTTGATCTATGTATTTACATACATCAATAATCATAAAATTGTGTAACAAAGCATACTTAGTGTTCCATGAGTACATGCATCTATATATAATAAGAGAATGCTTATTACAAAGCTTGTAATATTTTTGATGCAGGAGAACCGAACCATTTTTAGTTTTGTTGTTTACCTATTGTGATTTTATAATCTTTGTTCAAACTTGGCTTGGCCGAGTTGTAAGATTTGATTTTGACGTAGTTGAAGATGTTGGGAAAATACAGGAAAAAATGATTGGGCAATGGTGAGAAAGAATAGAACAAAAAGAAAGACAAGAAGTGTGTAGAGGGGGTTGAATCGATGGAGGAAAAAATGGAAGTGGTGGTTGTTGAGGAAACCAATCCATTGATGTGAAGGGATGGTTTAGAAAATGAAAAGAGTTGTTTTGTTTTGGAATTTGAAAGGGTGAAGGAGATATTGGCTTCACAAAGAAAATGATAAAGAAGAGTTTGATGCTAGACAAAGAGGGGAATCATGTGGAAACGGATTTTCTCCTCTATAGGAGGTGTCAACAATTTTGAGAAATGCCAATTAAAAATAGCAGAAAATGAGAAGAAGCATCAGCCAAGAGTAATTTGATTCATTTTGTGGAGGAGATTGATTTGAATTAGGAAAAGCACCTAATTCAAGTTTAGTAATCATATTCCCTTATTTTGCATAAATAAATTAAGCCACTTAGTGGTTTTTATTTTATTTATCATTTGATTTCTTGCGTCTTATAAACATAAACATATTGTATTTAACTTGTTTAGGTTTCTAAAGTTCCTCTCGCAAGAGCACTTTACTATGTTTTTTTTGTGTGTGTCACTTGTAGACGAAGGTTGTTTGCATTTGTTGTTGTTTAGAATAATTTGGTTTTTAAGGGTATGTTCGGTCATCATTTGGTATCAAAGTCTAAAAGATTTGGGAATGGGGAGTTGGCTGTGCTAATAAGATTTTGGACAAGTATGTGTACTAAAATTTTGATAGGTTTACAAGAAGAACCTGCATACCAAAAGACTAAGCAAGAGGAAAAGGAGAAAAGCCTCAATTGAGGTATCAAGAAGACAAAAAGAGTAAAAGATGGGAAGACACAACATCATGATAAGAAAGAAAGTGCCAAGATGAAAACAATATGAAAACAACTATGTAAAAGCAAGATGCAGAGTGGGATAGAGAATGGTAGAGTTGAGGACGGATATAGAGTAGTGTAAGTCTTGGTGAAGTGGTGGCTAGAGGAAGGAAACAAAGAATGTGGTTAGCAATTGAAAAAGAAGTTGAAGTGCCTTGTAGAGCTACTTGTTAATAAAATAAGAAGGTGAATGAGGGCTTCCTTAAGGAGAGAAGATAAAAACATGAGAGAAACCCATAGAGGATTGGACAACAAAAAATTGTCAAGTGAGAAACATGTACCAGAAGAAGTGAGGGAAGTTCTCATTGTGGAGAATATGAGGAAAAATAAGAAAAAAATGGAGAGAAGAAATGCAAAAAGAAGTACTTGAAGAAAAAATTAAAGAAGAGAGGAGAGTGTCCACAAGGGAGGCACTCATAGAGACATTTGAGTCTATTGTTTTATTATCTAACATTTTGGTTTTCTGAGTATGTGCATGGAATTATGCAAAACCTTATAAGGAAGGTCAAGAACAAGGCCTTGAAGCTGACAGGAGAAAGGGAAAGTAGAGAACCTATAGATATAGACAAAGGTGAGGAATAGAGGAAACAAATTATCACAATGTACTAGGAAGGTATACAAAAATAGTTTGCAACAATCCATCAAGGAGAGGTACATTACAAAGTACCAAAAAATAAAGATTAGAATAGTGGTGAAGTCTTTTAGCATGACAATGGAGATGTTGAAGATGCCCCAGAGTTTCATGATGCCTTAGAAAATGTTACATAAGAAAGAAAGGAAGCCTATAAAGAGGAAGAGTTGGAAAGCAATGAAATCAAGGGTGAAAGAAAATCCATATAATAAGGCATTGAACAGGTGAATGGGAGTACAAATTTTGGTTTTTGTCATGTATGTGGAAATAAGAATGTATATACACAATTTAATAGGGAGAAAAGGAATTTTGAGCTCTCAAATCTTGCTAAGAAACATAGATACAATGTGTCAAGTTGGCTTAATAAACTAGTTATTAAGGGACAACATACAAAGTGTAAACAAGAGGTTACTTATCATGGATTTTTTAGTAGCAAACATGTACAAAGCATGAAGACATGATAGAGTTCAAGGGGAACCAAGATCATAAGGAAATTTCTCAAGAAATGAAGCATAAAGGAGATGTTTTAAGGTGGAAATTAGTCAATGGATTAGGAAGAACAAATGTAGAAGTAAATAAACATTGGCTCAAAGTTTGGATGGTTAAGAGTGTGACAATAGTAGATGAAAGTAGTGTTGCAAGACATGGAAATGAGATAGCACTTCAACAAAATATAAGATGTGAAGAAAAGGTCTAGTAAAATGAACAAAAGATCATGATTAAGCGAACAAAGGATGAAAAAACAACATTGCAATGAGGTAGTCTAAGACAACAAGTTGGAAATTATGAAGAATGTTGGTGTAAATTGTGTCTCATAATTACACTTTACTTAAGTTGACTTAGGATAATGCATTCATTGTAGTTAGTATATGAGAAACTTAGGGAAGTGTACACATAGGGAAGTTTCTTGTAGGAGAAATTGCACCTTTTGTGGTCTTATCTCATTGAGCCACATGTCATGGTTGTGTGCTCTCATGGCCTTGCCTTTATAAGCAATCTCATTTACATTGTATACAATCCAATTTCAATCCAATCAACTCAATTAGTTGGGTATTTTGCATCTTGATAGTAATATAGTTGATTCTTGTCACATATTATTTCTCTCTTTGTTCTTGTCCTTTCCTTTGGACTTTAGATCTTGGTTATTATAGGCAAATTCTCAAAAAGAAGAATCCAAGCAAACTAAAATAATTCCAAGAGTAGCTTGAAAGAAGATTAGGGAGAACACGTGTTAGATGGAAGGCAATAAATTTGATGATGGTGCTTTTGAATCATTGAATGAAATTGTTGAAGGAGGAGACAATGTATGAAAGAAGGTGTTGGTAGTAAATAATAAACAATAAAAGGAGGAGATTGAGTTAACATATAAGGATGATATTTTTCAAGGTATCTTAGCACCTAATTAAGAGAGGATGAAGGCAAATTTTAGATGTGATCATGAATAGTACACCAAAAAATAGAGCGACTCAAGGAGGAAGAATGCTAGGTGTGGGAGAAGGGAAGAATTTAAGAGAAGAGGTTAATAATTCTAGAGGTTTGAGATTAGTTTATACATTAGGTGAAGTGACACACAATACAAGAGATGTAGAGAGGATGTTAGAAGAGTTATGCAATCCTCCTATTGGAATCAATGAACACTAAGAGGGGGGGTGAATCAGTGCTTTGTAATTTGCAAACTTATTAATCTAATTCTTAATCCACTGGATGCACAAGAAATAAAGTAATATGTAGAAACTTAAAGAAAACAACCATAACACCAGAATTTTTTTCGTGGAAACCCAGAAAGGGAAAAACCACGGTGGGATTTGAACCCACAATATTATTACACTATGGTCAGAAGTATGATAATATTACATAAGGGGAATGCACTTACTTGCATTCAAGCACACTTCCTAGAGCTCATTGCCCAATTACAAAAGGGGCTACAACCCGGAGGAAGGCTCACTACCTTACAAACTGATAAAAATGATTATAATAATGAATGAACTGAAGTATAGCATCTAAGTATGTCAAAATGCAGTTTTGGTTAGGCTCAGATTCTCTCCTACACCTGATCTGTCACTCTGCTCTATTTTCTTGTTGTGTCACTCACCGAACCACCAAAACCTTCAATCGCATTCACCAAACTCACAAATTCACTCATCACATACATCAAAATGATCAACCAAGTCGGTCTTATATATTTGCACCAACAAAAAGAATTATTAACCAAGTCGGCTTCACAAAACTCAAACACAACACCAATCACCAAAAACAACTCAAGCATTCTGGATCACATAATATCCAACTATTCAATACATTAGCTTTGTTCTTCTGGAATCACTAGATATTGGACCTTAAGTCTTGCACTAGAAGTAACATCGATGGCTAGAATTGCAAAGTAGGTTGTCTCAAATCATGAATCAACTACCTTAATCACCACAACCAAAATTACATCACCAATAACAAGATATGCACCATGATCTCATTCTTCACCAGTTACTATATTCCACCTTCTAGACTTATGCCTAATAAACAATATGACTTTCGGTAAGTCTAATCTGCATATACCGGATAGATTTTTTTGACTGAGTTGCCATCAATGACAACCCCTAAGAAATCTCCATACATGAATCTTCACCAGTACAATGTCTCTTGCCAACACCTCCATTGTTGGTATGTTTTAATTAGTTTCTTGAAGATGATTAACTAGAAACAAAAAATCTAGGGCAAGGAGTTACTAAAGAGGCTAACTTGCATCATGATATTTATCTCATGCATAGTGATGATCATGTTTGCATCAGTGTAAACGAGGAAGAGGATGAAAAGGGTGAGGAAACGAATAGTGACAATGACATATATGAATGTGGGACAACTTAAAAGATATAAAAAGGAAAAGATACAAGAACAAAGAGGAAAAAAAATGAAAGAAAACTGAGAAAATTAAAATAAACACATACAAGTATGGAGTGGATCTAGAGGAGGAAAGACAAGAGATGAGTAGGCAAAACAATTGGAAGAAGAGGAAAAAGAAACTCATCATTTGAGATGGCAATTAAATTTCAAAGCAGAGATGGTAAATTGTTTCAAGTTAACTATTTCAGGCATAAGGGGTATGTTGCGAACTATTACAAATTGAAAGGGTCGCTCTCCTGCCCAACTCCATTTGTGAGCTCACAATCTTTTTACTTATTAAGACTAATACGAGAGCATTGAACCATTTTTAGTTTTCTTGTTTACCTATTGTGATTTTGTAATCTTTCTCCAAACTTGTCTTGGTTGAGTTGTAAGATTTGATTTTGAGGCAATTGAAGATGTTGGAAAGTCACATAAGAAAATGGTTGGGCAACAATGAGAAAGAACAAAACAAAAAGAAAGAGAAGTGGGCAGAGGGTTGAACCAATGGAGGAAAATTGAAAGCGGTGGTTGTTAAGGAAACTAATCCACTGGTGCGAAGGGATGATTCAAAAAATGAAAAGAGTTTTTTCATTTTGGAATTTGAAAGGGAGAAGGTGATTTTGGCTTCAGAGAGAAAGCAACAGAGAAGAGTCTAATGCCAAATAAAGAGGAGAATCGTCTGGAAAGAAATTCATTCCTCTATAGAAGGTATTAATGATTTCAAGAAAAGTCAATTGGAAAGAACATAAAATGGTAGGAAGCATCAACTAAGAGTAATTTGATTCATTTTGTGGAAGAAACTGATTTGGATTGGGAAAAGTGGCTAGTTTATGTTTTGTAATCATATTTCCTTATTTTCTTGAAATATAGTTGATGCTCTGCAAAAATGGGGTAAGGTTAGACTAAAACCTATGGTCGTATAACACACAAAACAAAGAAACAAAGGCAAACATTAGTGTTAATCAACCAAAAACTAGTCTAAGCAGGCATACCAAAAGAGACACTAAAACCAAAGTAAAGCATTTAACTATGAATGTAAATGCAAGAAGACATCTCCAAATTCCTTCTACCATGCTCTTATCTCCTTCTCCCTTGTTCCTCTTCTCTCCAAGTTCCAAATTAGTGTAGCTCTCAGCAGCTTTTTGCACTGTGGATGCTTATGGAGATTCAAGATTGTAGATGATTATGAAAAGTATGCAAATGCAAGTTTAATAACCATATAAGGCTGAATTATCGAAATGCTATTTGTTAATTTTAACCAAAAGAGTGAATAGGAGTAAGATATTCTAAATGCTCTCTAAAATTCTCTATAACTTAGATGCATACAAGTTTTCAGGATCTAGAGTATGAAGAAATGAGCTCTATTTATAGGAAAAATGGAGTAATGGATGGTTGAGATTGAGTAATCTCAACAATGGTTAGGATTGAATGATATTCAATCCATGTGAGGACTTTCAACCCAATCCCAGGATGAAAACTATCAATATGAGATGGGTTTAGAGGAGAGGGAATAAACATTAAATGCTTGACATGACCTGACGGTTAACTTAGGAGCTAAGGTCAAGGTTGGGTTGAGTGAATAAATTTGTTATTCAAAGAATAAAGCTTTTATCCAATGGATAAAATCTTGTGCAAAGGTAAAAGGGATAACCATGGTCAAAGCAATAAATACTTGAGGAGACACATGAGTCATATGAGGGTTGAGTTAGGGGTTAACCATAAATGGTCATGTAAGAGCCATACGTGGTTTAGAAGACTTTAGAGGTTAAATTGTTGAACACACAAAGCATTAAATGCTTTTCAAAGATTTTGAAGTCTTTGAGAAGTGACTCCAAGTTGCTTATGAATGTGACAATAATTAGGGGATGGATTAGGCTAATTGATTAGGATTAGATAGGTTCTAGAAGAATTTAGGAAGGGGATTTAGGAGGCAAGTGGGAGATGTAGGAAAATGCAAGTGGGGGGGGATTTATGATTTAAATAGATGTTTTATTTAATTTATTTAAAAGAGGAAAGAGGAATAAGTTGAAGAAATAGAATTTATTCATTTAATTGATTGTGAATTTGGTTTAATGAATTAGTTAAAATAAACTGAATAATTTATTTAATTAATAGGAGAATATTTGAAGATAAATTAATTTAATTAACTAATGGCTAGTGGGTTTTTAATCAAATAAATAGCAAATATTCATTTAATTAAAATGGACAAATTTATGTGACTACAATAGTAAGTCATTGACTGGTTGTTATTTGATTTCCTACATCTTATTAACATAAACTTATTGTAATGTATTTGGATTTCTAAAGTTCATATCACAAGATTACTTTACTATTTTTTGTTTTTGAGTTCCTATTGCTTGTAGATAGAGATTGTTTGTGTTGGTGTTTGCATTTCATGCTTTGTACAAGTTCTTGAGTTTACTTGGGAGTTAGCATTCTTCTAGATGCATACAACTAAATAAGTTAGGCATATTATTCTTTGTGTTGGAGTGGTTATACCTACTTTTTTTCCTGATTGGGACATCTGCCCTTGTCACTTGTATTCCACTCTCTCAATTTTTGTTTTATAAGTATTGAGGTTGTACTTTTATAAACATCTCATTCTCATCAATCTATTGTGTACATTGTATATATGGTGAAATCAAGATATTAAACTATTATAATTTAACCAAACAAAGATCCAACAACATAAAAACCCTAGTTCTACAATGAAATCCACCATACACCAATGAAGAACCTAAAACATGCAAAACACAAAATATTGAAAGATTATATGATTCACATGCTTAGTAGGGTTTTATCTCTATTTTTTCCTATCTCCATTGATCTTGTTTGATATGGTTGCTCTCAGATTTTGTATTGTTCACAAGATCTCAACAAAGGACGGATTGTGGTTGTGTAGTCACTTGAGTGATTTGATCTCTATGAAAGGTCACATGAGCATTTATTAGATTGTTAGGGAGTTGACAAGGATGAAAGGATCCTCTTATATAGAGATTACCCTAGAAATAGAGTAATAGGATTAAGAGGTGGAGAGATAAATGGTCGGCTAGGATTGAAGGGTAGGTATAGAAAATGAGAAAATATTAGAGAGGTGGTTAAAGGCAAATTAAGAGATGAATGACAAGTGTCATGGAGGGAAAAAGCTAATGAACTTTTTTTTATCAATAATATTGAATTTTTATTAAAGGAAAAGGAAATTTGCAACTTCAAAAAAGAAATAGTTCTCTATCATGAAACCACCAACAGTCACCAACCACCCAAACCAACAAAGACAAAACCACCCACCCAAAACAACTGTTCATACCACCAACCCAAAATGTCTACAATAGCACTTTGCACAATACAATAAATCAATATAGAACATGAAAACCAAAATTGAAAAGCCTAAATAATAGAGAAACGGGAATGAACTCCCAAACAGAGACCAACAACATAGACAATTCACACACTACCCGGAAGGACTGCCAGGGTTTGTCTTATGCCCATCATCACCACCTTCGTGCATCTCGACCTCGATCTTAACCTTCGGTCTATCTCTTCCTTGAGTCCCCTACTTCACTACTATATTTGGCACCAATTTCCAATGAATGTTGATTGAAATTTTGACAAACTTTTGTCAGATTACCAATGAAACAACCTTACAAATTTCGTCTAAAAAGCGACGAAGCTAAATTCGTCGAAACCTCGACCAAGCATCATCGAACAATGCCATGGAAAATGGAACCATTTTTCGTCAGAAAATCAACTAAAACTAATATATTTAAGTCATCAATTTGGTAGTATACTAATATATTTTAGTCATCAATTTGGTAGTATACTAATAAATTTAGTGGTTAATTTAGTCATTGATTCTTGTTAACTGGTCATTTACTTAGTCATGGTAGTCATTTTTTTAGTCATTGTAATCATTCATTGTCATTTAAATACAAATTGATTTATGTCTTTTGGTAGTATATTTAGTCATTTGTATCAAAACAGTTAAGAGATAGTGAGTATTATTCATAACTTTGTGTAGACACTTAAGTTAATCATTTTAATTAATTTATTCTCCTACATAATTAATTAATTTAATTATGTTAGTCTTTATTCTTCTCAATATTAATTAAGTTTAATCTAATTAATATTGTCACTATAGTCCAATGATTGATTTATTCAATAAATCAATTTTCCTTTCTTCTTCTAAGGCATTCAAAATTAATTATTCCTAATCCCCCCTTTTAATTAATTAATCTTGATTAATTAATTAATCCTTGTGATTCCTACAAATCACCTTTTCCTAATCCATCATTAGTCTAATTAATTTTTCTAGAAACTCTCTTAATCCTACTTAGCATTATTCTTCAATATTTAATTACCTCCACTCATTCTCTCTCCTAGTCAAATCCTGCTACAAATCCCACTTGCTCCTAATCCTTGCCTAATTCTTCTAAATAGTCCCCCTAATCCCTTGCTAATGCTTAATCCCCATGATTAGACACAAGTCAACTATAGTCATTTATGGCTAAATCCTCTTTGTCCCCCTCTCACCTTCCACCTTAAATGCTCCCCTTTTGCGTGAATGTGAGATTTTCAAAATCTCACATTCTCTCATGCTTCTCACCTTCCCAAGGAATTTAAAAATTCATTTTCCCTTTTTCCAATCCCCATGCACACAATATCTTAAGAATTTTTAATTTCATGTGCATCCCGCAAGGAATTTTTAATTCATTTTATTCCTCCTAGGTGCACTGGGAACTCTTCCCCATGTACCTTGAGGAGGGTGGAGACAAGAACTGCCTTTATGGAAAATCTCTTGGTCTCCACCCCCCCTTGTCATGTCATTGTCCCTTGATCCATGTGATCTCATTTCCGTAAATCGTAACCCTCCATTCCTCTTCAATCTTGATCCTCCATTTTCCTCTATTCAATTCTATAAATTGGGTTCTGCATCCCTTCACTTGATCATCCACAATCCAAGTAACTTCATGTTGCTAATTTGAGTTTATCAAGAGCATCCCAATCATAGCCTTAGTTTGACTCCATAATCCATCCTCATGCAAATCCATCCATTGTTGTGCAACTTGGACAACCATCCACATCTCACTATTGGACCAATCCAAACAAGACAAGGAGGGACATGTGCTTGGCTTCAACTAGTGTCCAAATCAAAGGAACAAGAGAGACTCCTCTCTTGCAAGATATAATTTAGTTAGTTTATTGCTTTTATTTGGATTTTTATTCTTATTTGGATAGCCTACTAACCTTGCTTGAAGTTTCCCTTGGTTCATTTTGGCACGTTTGGTGGGATCCACATCCCAAAAATAACCATTTTTGTAAGTTTTTTTATCATTTTTAGTTGCAGGTTCTAGATCAGCATGAGAGTCTGCAAATCAGTGCGTGCACCCCGAATTCAGTGCATGAGCTTCTGATTTGGCATAGGTGTAGGTGCTTTAGCATGTGCGTTTCAAATTTAAAATTTTACTAACCCACCCTTTTTCGCAGGTTGTTTTCAGCACGTCCGATTAGGCTTTAGCGCATCCAATTTAGTAAAGTTTTTCATACTTTATATTTTTAAGCACTTAAAATCTTAAAAAAAAAAAAAATCTGAAAAAATCAATTAAAATCAAAATTAAAAAAAAACTTTATTTTTATAATTATGTCATGTTTACATTACAATAGAATCAATGCATGCACAAACATTTCGGCGCCTATGGTTTGATTTAGCACTTTCGTATCTCATTGTCTGTAAAAAAAATTGAATTTGAATTTTCGTAGTATTTTGGTTTTTATGCAAAATCTATTTGTTACAGTGCGTGCACTAGCAGTTCAATGTGGGTGTTTCTACTTCAGCGCAACCGTTTTCAGGTATAATCTCTCTTTTTAGGAATTTATCATATGTTTTATGTATTTTCTATTTTAAGCATTCAAACACTACTTCAGTGCTTGGACAAGTGCTTCAACATGTTTGTTTGTATATCAGCGCATCAGCTGTACATATATGACTTTTTTTGTTCAGATCAGATTTTGAGTTTTGCAGGTCTGTACGATCAATCTGAGACTATAAATAGAAACTACTAATTGTTTGTTTTGCAGGACGTTGGGAGAAGACTCTCTTTTTTTTACTAGCCTAGTTATCTTTCGTGCATTTCTAGATTAGCACACATTTCATTTTAGGCATTAAAATTTACAAATGTCTTCCTTAGATTAGCAACACATTTCATTTTCTTAAGGGTCAATGAACATCATTATTGCCATGTCTTATTTTATTTTGATTGCATGTTTTTACCCTTAGAGTGCATGCCTTCCCAATTTGCCTGGCACTTCACACAAGCATTGGTGAGAGGGGAATGACCCAGGTGGTAACGAGCTAAAGCCAAGCTCTTTCGAACCACTACAAATAAATGTGTTTGTGATGAAAGTTGCAAGCATCGTGTGTTTATTAGTCCATACCGACACTGTCTCCCCATAAACCCTATAAGCTAGGAGCCTTTCGTAACTATGGAGCGTAAAGTGTCACATGTATGGCCACATGAACGGATGCCCTAACTAAGAAATCTTGTGTTTAGAAGCCAAAAACCCTCTAGTCATTGGTGCAAGAGGGCAGACCTCCAAAAGGCACTCACACTTTTATGGCTCTTAGTAGAGATACGAAGTTCACCATAGGGAGTTTTCATGGGAACTAATGCTTGGCTTTCCTGAAGAAGTGAGTGTTGAGGGTGGAGCCAGTGGGGTCAACCATCTAAGTATCCACTATGAGTAAGTGTAGCTAGGAAACCAAGTGAGATCCATGACTATTATCCTTGCCAGCCTTAGGAAATGTCTTAAAGGTGAATGATTGTCTTTGGGTCACACTTGGCCAATGTATTTGCTATGTTTGATACTTTCTTGCCTAGAGTAGAGTGAGAAACAATCCCCTCATTTTTCCATGTTTGTCAAACATTCTCAAGTCCAATTTTTCATGCCTTGCATAGTCGAAGTCCATATCTAGTCCATTATATTTTCACCTCATGTTTCATAAGCGTAAGTTGTACAAGCGTCCCAAGAAGTCAATCCATCATCCAATCAAGAAAAAGAAGCTCACCCAAGCCCAATTCATTAGACATCAAAATTTTTCATATACCAACCGCAAACTTTTTCTCAAACATAGGACCTTTTTGCACCGATATCACAATTACATTCATGGTCATAGCAATGAGTTTGATGTTGGTGAGGAACTAAGAGTATGTGCCCTACACCAAGGATCGGGCTTGTCTTTCAATACCAACCATCATCAAAATCGGGGTGGTCACATACCTTCTTACAATTTGCCTTTCGAACCTATCACTTATTGAGTCATTTCCATTCCAAGGATAATCTAGTCATCAAGTTCTTCTACTCATTATTATCACCCTCCTTTGATCTTTCATCATTAGCACTTTCTAAGGATGTAGCACATCAATCAACGCTTAATCAATCATCCTTCAATCAAATCAACCTCACTCCAAGGTTTTGTACCTTGTGAAGTTTTATTTGGACCTCATCTTTAATCAATTAATCATTTGGCTTTTGTGCTTGGGAAAGAATCTCTCCCAAGTACCTTTGCCTCATCTTTTGAGTCAATCAAGACTCCTATCCTATGTCTTTATTTTTCTTGGGATCATTAGTGAATCCTTAGTAGAAAGAGACTTTGATCATTAACCTAAGGTCTAAATTTTACCCAACTTGGTTGTCACCTTGCTTGTGGTTTCATCAACATCCCCCACCTAAAATCCTCATCCAAGGACTAAGGTACAATCTTAATCAAACTCTTGTCCTAATCCAAGGACCCCATCAGTCATTCTATCCAACTTTATCAAAATCCAAAATCCTAGCTAAGTCCTTTCATCAAAACTTTTCTTCCAATAAATTTTCCTAAGATTATTCTTGCATGGTCACAACTCGATCCTAAAAGAAGAAGATGGTCAAACAAAAATATGGCATGCTAGACATTAGTATCCTATATCAAGACCCTACACAGGATCCTATGCAAGGGAAAAATATACAACCCGATATCCAAGATCCACAACCACAAGGGGACCCTAATATGGTTGATCAAGATGACCTCTCCCCGAAATTACGAACATTCTTAGAGGATTCTTACAATCAAGAAATAATGGAGAAATTCATCCAACACAATACCAGTGGTCTTCTAAAGACTCTTATTGAAAATGGAGCTCGCCTTCCCCCTAATTTTGATAGATCTATTATTGATCAACAACCACAAGGAGAATTCTCTACTACCCACATTGTTACACCTATCATTCAACCCCAATCAATAGCTCCTGTGGTATTCGTCCCCATGGTTTCCATCCAACCTTCTTCCTTCTTGACATCTATACCATTATCCAATCCGATCACATCTATTTTCCAACATGCTTCTATCCCATCTTCTTCTACCCGACCACGTGTCTCTATTCCACAATCTTCCATTCCTCTCAACAATGCCACTAATTTCATCAATGCTTCCCTTCCTCTGGTCACAACAATTCGCAGGTCACGGCCAATTGTAACTCAAAGCCCCATTACATCGGTCATCACATCTCACATTCTTGCTTCTTCATCATATCAATATATTTGTGGTGGTGGTATACCTCCCACGACTCACCAGATACTCAAGGAAAATGCGGTCCATCATGTCCAAGACCTGCAACACAATATAATCAACAAAATCCAGGACATGAAAAATATCATCAAAAATATGAAGGGACTAAAAAAAGAAAACCTTATTCATTTGAGGAATTTTGTACTTTTCCTTATGATCCTTCAATATCAGTTGAACCTTACCCACCAAGGTTTGAGATGCCTAAGTTCATGAAGTATGAGGGCCAAGGGGACCCCCAAGATCATGTCTATGAGTTTCATATCTTATGCCAAGAAGTCTCCTATAGTGATTTATATCTTCGAAGGCTCTTTCCTAAGAGTCTCATGGGAGACACTCTTGCATAGTTTTCATCCTTTCCCAAAGGTTCTATAACCTCCTTCCCGGACTTAGTAGAAAAGTTCTTGGCCCACTATACTTACAACATTGCCAATAATATTTCCATGATGGACCTTTGCAACATGAAACAGAGGTCTGGGGAAAATTTCACTAACTTCTTGTAGAGGTGGTGACACCTTATCAAGAAATTCCAGTGGGATATGCCAGAACAACACCAAATTAAATTATTTCAAAAAAATTTGGTGCCCCAACTATCAAAACCCTTGACATCTCAGTGCATAAAGTCTTTCAAGAAGTTGACTGACAAGGGCCTAGCCCTTGAATGTGTCTTGTTAGAGGAAGGTACCCTAAAGCATTATAAAAAATCAAGTCAGAATACTTCCTCTTATCATAATGACAAACCAAAATTTTGGTCTAAGAACAAGAACATAGTCAACGATGGTGTCACTGATGCAAAGTGAGTTCAGACCGTGGCTTCCCCTCCAAATTCCACCCCCACTAATCACCAGTTCAATACTCACTGAAACAATCAAAATCAATCTCAGAGGCCTCCTAATAATGTCTTAGTCCAAGGGTGACCACCTCAATCTAACAATTAGACTCCAATAGAGTATATGCCCCTTACTGAGCCCATTGAGGTTGTGTTCCAAAAGCTTGTTCAGCCAAGTGCGTTCGTCTTCCCAATAACTTGCCTATTTGATCCTAATCAGCCTAAACCTAGGTGGTATAATGAGAATGAGTATTGTGACTCATCATATCAATGAGAATGATACATGAAAGTGTATAAGACTAAAGAACTATATACAAGATCTCATTGATAAGGGTGATATTGAGGTAGCTACAGTAAAACCTGGTAACAATAATGACAAACTCAAGATGTACCAGGAGCCTTTCCCGAAGCATGACAAAGGAAAGGGCTCATCATCTAATATCGTTAACTATGATTATACCAATCATAGAATTGGATTTGAATTTTTGGTAGGTCGCATTGAGCCTACAGATAACCATGTCAACATCATCGTTGTCCAGGGAACAAATCCTCTCTCTTCCCAAAGAAGACTTAGGATCATTGTTCAAGGTGATCCTGCCCATCCTCAACTGGAAAGCATACATAACCCTACTAAGATAGTCATTTAAGGTTCCACACCTTCCACTTCCCACTCTCAAAATGACTGCAATGTAACTACCTGTCATGGGAGGGTAACTGTCCAAGAAGCCCCTCTGGTGTAGGAGCACCTAGGAAGACAAGGTGGAGCAGGGCCACTGATAGGCCCTATGAAGGATTTGATGAAAAATGAAGACAAAAATACCTATAGGGTCTTCAAATGATGTAGCATGGCCATGTGAGCCATAAAATGTAGTGAAATGCAATGTAATGGTCAAAAAGTGTAAAATTGCCATTTTGAGCAATTAGGCCTAGAAAAGGCTAAAATTGGGTTTTTGGGGTAGAAGTGTGTTTAGGTGGATAAAATATGTTTATAAGGTCATCTAATGACTATTTTAATGTTTTAGAAGGTTCAGACATAGGTTTGGCAAGTTGACATACATAGTTGTCAAACTTGACAACTTTGGAGCAACTTTTTGTTGTCAAAAAGTTGTCAAGAATGCAAAAAGTTGTCAAAAGTTAGTTATAAGTTAGTTTTAGGTTGGATTTAGGCCTATAAGACCTTGAGGGTTATAAATGGATGAAATTGAATCATTTTGTGGTTTTTGGTAAAGGTGTTTTGATCGGGTTTGGAGTTTTGAAGCAATAAAAATCTAATTTTCATGTGTATTTTCCAGGTTTCCACGTAGAACAGTCTGAATTTCCATTGTTTTGAGTGATTTTATGAGTTATTTTTCATTCCTTCATGGTTGGAGATGTTTCTATAATTAACTAAGTTTATTTTGGCTTTGGTTTGAAGTGATTTTGTTTTGTTTGGGTAAAGATGTCTAATTTCTTGTGAAAATAGTCATATCCATACCCTAAGGTTAATAGTGAGCATGAAAATGTTTTATATTTTATTTCCAGATTGATCTAACCCCAAAAATGGGTACGATGGTGTATTATATTGTATATTTTCATAATTTTTGGTTTCAGGAGGCCATGCACAAGATGGCATGTGCATTGTGGGAGAAAGGTCTAAAATTTTAGGGGCAGACTATTGCAGAAAATACAATCCTAATACGGGGGCCATATCTCACATTCGCACCATTGGATTTTCCTGATTTTTGGATATGTTTTGTATAACCAAGTTACAAAGAATTTCACTAGAGAGATTGAATAAATTTGTTCATTTGCAAAAGTTATGGTGATTGTGTAAGGGTCAATCAATATGGCAGCATGGTGGTAGCTTTGCAATGATTTTTCTTTGTCAATGCATTGAGGCAGTTTGTAAAGTCTCAAAGGGTCGTGTTTCTCTTGATTGAGTATTATGACACAATTTGTGTCAACTTTATCATAAACTAGTCTTGTATTGTTAAGTTTGAGTTGGGTCCTTTGAAGCTCTGCATCACCCTCCTCCATCAAGCCCTCCCACAATGTCATCCACTCATTGATATGACCAGCTTGGAAAGACCCCTGCACAGATCTCCATCTTAGAGCTCCTCAAGACCTCCCTTGTCCACAAGGAAATTTTGGAACAAGCCCTCCTCGAGTCATGTGTCCCCAACAACATCAATGTCGCCCAATTCCAAGCCCTCATTGGAAACCTCGCTGCCTAGCAACACCTTGTTTTCACCTCCAATGATGCTCCTACAGATGATGATCATAAAAAACCATTGCATATTGAAGCTCTTATTATGGAAACACAAGTTTAAATGCATCTTGATAGATAGTGGATCTGGACTCAATCTTTGTACATATAAATTAATAAAGCAATTGAGGCTTTTCGAGGACCTGGTTGATACGTCAAGACAAATCAAAATCAATGCCTATGATGATGCAGAAAGGGTTTCAAAAGGAATTATCACTTTACCTCTTCAAGTGGGCCCTATTACAATTGAGATCCCTTTCCAAGTTCTGGATCTTGATCTCCCCTATAATAGCCTCCTCGATAGACCATGGATTCATCCCCTTCAAGCCATTCCTTCCACTTACCATGAATGTATTAAATTTCCCTTTAATGATAGAGAGATCACTATCAGAGGTGATTCACAACCTTTCCAGTATTGCAAGCTCTTAGAGGGAAAACATCCATACCATTGCCTGTTAAATAGACCCACTCCATCTCCTCCATATAACGCATCTAAATTCACCTCCAACTCATCTCAAATAGATCCCAAGGTCAAGATCCTAGACAATGGCTATGGAGAATACAAACTTGAGGATGTCTTATTAATAAGCAATCTCCCTATGTCTCCTAAGTCATTTAGCAAGCCCAAAGAAATAAAAAAAGACCAGAAACCTATTATACACTATAAGGATACCACCTTCAAGAAATGAGGCCCACTTGATGAGGAAAGTCTCTAGACAAATGTTTCTTTGTGGTTGTACCATGAAGAAGATGAAGAACTAGAAAAGATTCCCAAGAAGATCTATCCAAAGGCATCAACCATAGTGGATAAGATGGGTTATAAAGGACACGACCTGAAGCCAGAAGAGAAAGGAATCAAAACACTGATAAATGCCATCTCATACAAGTATAACATGGGCTTGGGTTATACTCCAGTACCTAAGATCACTATCACTGGTACCCCTTCAAGTCCCTCCTTGGAGGTCGAAGACTTTAAAGAAGAGGAATTCCATGAAATACCTTTTGAGTATGAAGATGACATCTTCTTTGACACCCATTTCAACACCATCACCCCCCATAATCCCTTCCACCCCATATGAGCTGCAACTTGTTCACCCCGAGCTTATAGACTGGGACCAACAAGATAAACCCGATTTAGACATATGTGTCGATAAAAATGCTTGCATGGCTCTCCTGACTATGCGCAATTTAGAAGACTGTAACAAATTTCATGGGCTTCAATTACATGAGAATGGATACTTTGGTAGTTAGGTCAATGCTCTTAGTCACAAAAAAGATTTTAAAAAAGGAAACCATGATTCCATAGATGAAAACCTCTTTGAAGCACCTTTGGATGAGGAAAAAGTAAAAACAAAGGGCATATCAGAAAGTGAAAACCTCGATCAAGAACTTGAGGATGAGGGACTTGACCTCCCTACTATTGTGCATCCACAACAATACAAGTCAAATTTAGTGATAGAAGAAACATACACTATCAATGTTGGCACTAAAGACACCCCAAAGAATGTGCTCATTGCTAAGTCCTTGACAGATCAAGAGAAACAAAAATTTATCAATTTTCTCACAAAAAAAATATATCAATTTCACCTAGTCATATGCTGACATGCTAGGCCTAGATCCTAACTTGGTAGTTCACAATCTTGTTGTTCATCTGAATGCAAAACCAATGAAGAAAAAATTACACAAGATGCATCCACACATTGCACTCCTTGTCAAAGCAGAGATTCTAAATATGTTGGATGTTGGATTCAAAAAACCAATAGATTATCCTTAATGCGTATCCAATATTGTACCTGTCGACAAACCTGCTCGGGGCATTCATATTTGCACAGATTTCTGAGATTTGAATAGAGCCTTCTCTAAGGATGATTTCCCACTCCCCAACATGGAAATGATTATAGACCTCACAATGGGACATGAAATGTTATCACTTATGGATAAACTTTCTGGATACAATCAGGTCAGGATTGCAGAGGAAGACCAACACAAAATAGCATTCACAACACCATGGGGCACCTTTTGTTATCAAGTCATGCATTTTGGTCTCAAGAATGTTGGAGCTACATACCAATGAGAAATGACAACAATTTTCCATGACCTTTTGCACAAAATCAAGGAGGATTATGTGGATGATCTTCTAGGAAAATCCAAGACAAGACATGAGCACATCCCTATCTTAAGGCAAATTTTTGAGAGATTGAAAAAATATAAACTGATCCTAAATCCCAAGAAATGCGTCTTTGACATCACATCTAGGAAACTGTTAGGTTTTATTGTTTCTCGTAGAGTTATAGAGGTTCATCCTACAAAGGTGAAAGCTATCATGGAAATGCCTCCCCGAAAGACCCTCATACAGTTGTGCAGTCTCCAAGGAAAGCTCCAATCCATCAGACGCTTCATCTCGTAGCTTGTGGATAAATGTCACCCATTTGTACACCTACTACGCAAGCATACCAAATTCAAATGGGATTGCCTATGTCAAAAGGCTTTCAATAAACTCAAGGAATATCTTACATCACCTCTAGTTCTTATGCCTCCCATTCCAAGACAACCACTTCTTTTGTACGTGTCAGGTACTATAGTGGCATTGGGGGAATTATTGGCATAGACAAATGATCAAGGAAAAGAGCATGCTATATACTATATCAGTTGCACATTAGTAGGGTATGAGCTCAATTATACCCCTATTGAAAGAGAATGCTTAGCACTTGTCTTCAACACACAAAAGCTCTGGCACTACACGCTTAACAATAAAACAAAATTGATTGCTAAGATGAACCCTCTCAAGTATCTTTTATCAAAGGCTGCTCTCACTGGCAGAACTGCTAAATGGGTCATGTTACTAAGTGAGTTCTACATCGAATATGTAGATAGAAAATCAATCAAAGGACAAGTGATAGCAAACTAGCTAGTATATGCTCCGCTTCTAGGTGATCACCCTATCCTCACATAATTTCCAGATGAATTCATAATGGTTCTCACTACATCTTCCACATGGTTGTTATACTTTGATGGTTCTTGCACTCAAAATGGATTAGGGGTAGGCATATTGTTAATCACACCACAAGGATATTGCATCCCTAAATCATAGAAGATAGCCTTTGCATGCACTAACAACATTGCAGAATATGAAGTGCTAATCACTGGACTCCATTTGGCTATCTAATGGAAGATATTGGAATTACATGTCTATGGTGATTCCCAACTTGTCATTAAAAAAGTCAATGATGAGTATCAAACAAAATATGACAAGATTCTTCCTTATTGCAGTATGGTTGAGGACCTCAAGAAGCATTTTACATCAATCAAGTTTTATCAGATTCCATGTAGCAACAACAGAGCTGCAGATGCAATGGCCACTATTGGTTCCCTCTTTCAAATGTCGACACAAAGTCAAAAGTGTGATTTTTTGGTCAAGCAACTCTTCATACCAACATATGACCTACCAAAGTCTAAAATGGTGTGTATACTCATTGGTCCTGAATCCCCTTGGTATCAGGAGACCTTCACTTACCTGAGAGATAACACCATTCCCCCACACCTCACCAAAACCCAACAACAAACCTTTATCTACCGATGTGCCCATTATACTATCCTTGGAGACACCCTATTCAGAAGGCATTTCAATAGTTCCCTCCTGAGGTGTCTAGATAAACAAGAGGTTGAATGAGCACTATGTGAAGTACACAAAGGTATCTGTGGGGCACACTCAAGTGTTCTCACCTTGGCTAAAAAACTATTGCGAATAGGATACTACTGGCCTACAATGGAAGTAGATGCATATAATTATGTGAAGAAATGTATCCCTTGCAAAAAGCATGGTGACATGATTCATGCTCCATCACAAGATCGACAGCCTTTTATCACACCCTAGCACTTCTCACACTAGGGGCTTGATCTCATTGGGAAATTCCACCCTGCATCCTCCAATGGTCATAAATTCATCATTACCACCATTGAATACTTCACCAAGTGGGTGGAGGCCATTCCTCTTACCTTCACCACTAGTAAATAGATCTCTAAATTCATTATGAAGTATTTAATCTGCCGATATGGAATCCCCAAGGTTATTATCATAGATAATGTCAAACCTTTCAAAAATTGAGATGTTAAGGAACTATGTCAAAAGTTTGATATCCAGAACCGCTTCTCCACTTCCTATTACCCACAAGGTAATGATCAAGTTGAGGCCTCTAATTAGGGAAACCTCCAAGAAAGAGAAAAGAAAGCCAATTTTGAGCCCAATTGGCTTGGACCTTATGTAAACATAGCAAAGTATGGATCAGGGGCATATCAGTTGGCTACTCCTGAAGCGGATTCCTTGGATGAGCCTATGAACATCATGCACCTGAAGAGATTCTATGCCTATTCGTCAGAAGGCCGCCAATTGTCTTAAAAAAATAATAATAATAATAATTAAGAAAAAATTCAAAAATTCAAAAAAATAAAGGAAAAATTCAAAAAATTTCAAAAAATCAAGAAAAAATTCAAAAAATTCAAGAAAAATACAAAAAAATGAAAAAAGGTAAAAAAACTAAGAAAGAAATCAATTTGTCCATCAGTGAAAAACACTTTGTGGCAATATGGGTAAGTACCTTAGTGAAAACCTGTTCGTAGGCGTCAAGGTAAAAAATCTGGATCCATCGTCTATCAAGTCAGACTCTATCTCCACCACTCACCCATCATATATCCATATTCACCACCACATCCATCATCCTGTATGTCACCATTTCTCTGGTTCATCCCAGCATGAACACTGTCCCCTCATCCACTTAGCCATACTCGATAGAATGATCACTCACTTTATGATGAATCTCTGCCTGAATCATGAATAAGGATCAACCCATTAAACTGAGCTTTCATCCCATCAAACTAAGCTTAATTCCCAGTTCTGAGCTTCTTATTGACTTGTGTGTAATTCAAACACTCATCTATATGTACTCCATCAAGTCTCAGCAGTCAAATGCCTACACTTAGGTGTCCATGTCATCTACTCATTTTTTTATTCACATCCATTAGTCACTCCTACCCATTGGGATGCATCCTTCCCCTATCCAGTAGTATACCCACAAATCCTAAGTTGTAGTCTTGGCAAGAGATTTCATTTGACTTGGTGCATTTTGTTTGCATGATTTTGCCTGATTACATTGATTTGCATCACTTTGACCTATGACTGTTCCTACCCATGGTTACCAGGGTCAATCTATATCTTGGTATGTTGTGTAAAGGGACATACTGGGGCATGTTTTTGTGGTATGGCATGTTTGAAGGTTTCCATTGTACATATTGACAACCCTACATTAGTGTTTATGAACACTTGCATGATTGTTTGCAAGGCATACCTATTTGTTTGAGATTCAGTCCATGCCTTGGGGTTTTCATGACATACTGGTTCCTATAATTAGTAGTGTAGATTACCCTTGGCAATATCAAACTAGGTTGGCTCTCCACATCTTGTGCACAATAAATCTCTCTAACCATCCCATATCATCACATTTTTTTATCATATCCCCCTTTTCACATCTTGGAGACCTCAATCCCCCCCCCCCTATTCTTCTATCCTACCTAAGGTCATTGTATTATGATTGTCATATTCTCAAATAAATTTTGCATTATTCATATAAGTGCATTACTCATTTTTATCTGCTGCATTAATCTTTTGTTTGTTGCATTATTCATTATTTATCCATTATTTAGGTTGCATCACAAATTTCGTTTATCCATCATTAAGGTTGCATTTCAAATTTTGTTGCATTATTCATTTTTTATCGATCATTTAGGTTTCATCACAAATTTTATTTTTATCCATCATTTAGGTTGCATCACAAAATTTTTTTTATCCATCATTTAGGTTCAATTTCAAATTTTGTTGCATTATTCATTTTTATTTTGTACAGTGCACCTATCACTTAGTTTGCATTTCAAATTTTGTTGCACTTCTCATTTTATAGTTTATCCATTATAGTGTGCATGTTCATTTCATTATAGATTTTGTTGCATATTCATTATAGATTAATCCATTAAATCACACTATGTATTCTCAAAATCATTAGAAAATCCAAAAATATATATACACGTCATAAAATCCCAAAACATATGCATCCACATAGATAATCATCCTGCATCCATCAAAGTGTTAGTAATATAACATAAACACATGCATATATAAGTATCCATCCTGCATGCACCAAAGTGTCAGTAACATATCATAAGTATAGGCATATGTAACCATCCATCCTGCATCACAAATAAGCCAACATAAAACATCCATAATCATCATTAATGCATCACATCATAAAATAAAAAGTAATGTCCATAATAAAGTACATGCATGCATAAGCACTGCCAAAAATCATATATCGCATATATATGCCTCTCAAAAAATGAATATAGCAGTCATAGTACAATGGCCACCCAGAAGGGTTAAAAATATACATAATGTCATATGGAGCTAGCTCTCCCCTCCTATCTCTTGGGCTCCCTCCTCATCCCTTCCTCCTCTAAATCCCTCTACTCCCCCTATCCTAGGTGGTCTCATACCCACCGATTCACCTGTCTATTGGCTCTGTGTTAGACGCTAGCTGTGGGTCCTATGAGAATGTACACTTTCTATGTACGATTCTTCTCTCTGCTCTATTGGGACCACTCCATGGTATAATCCTCTATACTATGCAGCCTCCCATCTTGCCCTCTTCACCCTCTCCCATTGTTGCATCGTATTAAGGTACATCTGCCTTAGCCCTGTGGGGACTAACATCTGTCATACTGAGTCCCTCACCCCCATAGGCGAGTAACATTTGCCTTTTCTCTCTGCACCCTTACCTGCAAACTCTCTAGCTCCTCATCCTACTGCTATAATGTGCTTTGTATCTCCCCAATGTTAGTCCTTGTCCTCGCCTCATCCAGCATCCTCTCTACCTCCTCTCCCTCCCTCCACAAATAATCCACCTCAGTCCTAGCCGTCTGCAGTCTCTCTGTCAAATCATTAATCTCCCACTGTAATCTCCCCACCTCCACCTGCAAACTATCTCCTCTCACCCTCTCCACCTACAGCTCATCCTCCAATGAGTGTACTCTCTCTCTAGTAGCATCCCTCTCTTGCGTGAGCCTTTCAAAATCTATCTGAGAAACTCTACCACCACCCTCCACTCCAGTGTCATGTGCATGTACATCATGAATATCCATTAGCACTACCACATCTCCTCCACCCTCCCCCTCCCCTGCTACATGCCCTATCATTGTTGCAGCCACATGTATCTATGTTGGAATGGCCACCTACGGTCCTATCCCTCGTACTACCCCCTCCTCTACCTCATGACACCCCCGCGGTCCTCTCCCTTGTACTACCCCCCTCCTTTGCCTCACAACACCCTTGCCTCCTCCCACCAAAGCCCTATCCCTAGAAGCATCCTCCTCTCCTTTGACTATCTCATCCACAGTTGGTTGCACCTCATCATCCTCCAACACCACTGGAATGGTCAACCACACTAGTAGGTGCACCTCCCACTAGCTCTTGTATCCCCCTATGGTGCCTATATCCTCCCCCGCACTCCTCTTCTCATCTCAGAACAAGTAGGCTGCAGTCTGGAAACTGGTCCTCCCCTCCAGCGGACTCACACTCTACCCCCACAAGCCCACCTCTTAGGTAATCTATGGATATAATGGTATATCACCCACTATATCATGTATCTCTCTAAACTGTCAGCCCACCCTATAGGGTTCATAGTACTCCATAACATATACCGACCTCCCAAAAAGCCACATCTCAACACCCGCCTAATGCAGCTTCTAGTCTCCCCTCTACCTCTCGTTGTCCAAAAATGGTCACCATGTAAACTACATCAGCATATAAAAAATGTGGTGCCAAAACCATATAGCCCCTATCCATGTGTAGTGAAGAAGGCCCCTATATCAATCTATGTAAGGCTATTGAGGTCGTCTATCCTATACCCCAAGTGGTCGAGTCATTGCAATGTGCTACCATGCCCATACATGAAGTAAGGTAATCCATGCTAATAGACTCACATTATCTTTGTACACAACAAGATGCATATCATGATATAACTAAGCAAGCATTGTTTCTCCCTGTTCATACTTCGCACAATCATGTACCATATAATATACACACCTACTCCACCCAATAGGAAATCCATGCCCTCCCAGGTCAAGCATCACTCGTTCATTCATAAATTCACAAATCACAAGCACCAAGTGAGGAATATGTCAGATCTCCATCACTCTCCCTAAATGCACATGTGTCCTATCCATCATAGGCAACACATCCTACTCGCAAACCTCTCAAAGATAGAAGTCTGCCACATCCAGCCTATACTTGGGAATCACATCATGAATGGGGATCTTCAAGATCCTCCATACATCTAATAGTGTCATAGTGGCCTCTCCTATAGGCAGATGGAAGGTACAGATCCTACTATCCCACCTCTCTACCAGCACAGTCACCATGGTGGTGTGCACTCTGATCCTCAACCATCAGCCAACAAAATCCAATTCTATGGGGCTCAATATCTCCAACTCGTCTTCCCCTAACCACCTATAAAGCCTCATCATCATTAGCCAATGCTCTCTGAATGCCAATAGCCCTAAATCTGTCTACATTCATGCAAACCACTTCATTATCCCTTGCCACTCTTCCTAACCCTCCCCTTATCCTATTCCTGAAGCTTTCATGATACCCCTTTAAGCCACTTCCTACACCTATACTCATCAAATTCTTTATTTTTCAACCTCCCTAACGCTTGCATTGTTTCATCCAATGCTCACACCAAAACTATGGTGCTCACGCTATGCCGCAATCACACACTATAAAAACCCAGACCAGGGACCTAATCTCGATCATTGTGGGTGCTCACATCATGAGCCCCTTTTCTCCAGTCCCAGATCTAAATCCTAAACTAGACCAACATGGGCAATCATGCCACGCGCGTATGCCCACCCCAAACCCCCCTCATACCCCTAATCCCTACGTGAGCTAGAGCTATTCACCAAGGCTTGTGCTAACCTAGGGGTGTGCACGCTGAAATGATGATCAGTGCATTTTCCTCGCTAAAATTTTGGCCTAATTCTAGCCCCTAAATTCTACCCTAAACCTATCAAACCATAGAGCGGGCTTAGGGTACGTATTGGAGGAACATACAGGGAGGGTCTCTCGTGTTGACAAACCCTCTCTGTGTGATTCTCATGTGTGGGAATGCGGTCCATCCCTCCTACTTTCTAAGCTTTGATTTACTCCAATGGTTATGTATGACAATGACCCTTCATTGGGCCCTGTGTGGTTTATATGGTCCCCCTCGCGGGCCAACCCCTTTGTCTCTCCCCTTCTTCTATCTCTTCTCATTTTTTCCTCAAATATTTCTCCCTTTCTTTCTCATTCATTCATTATTCTCTCTCTTTCTTTCTTCTTTTTGAGAATTTTCCGTTAATTTTTTCAAAAAATTCTCGAGGGTGCATACACCACTTGTGCTTTATGTCGAGGCATCTTCATTTTTCTATCTTTTACCCATCGCCAAATTTTGCTGTTGCATAAAAGAGGGGCAAAATGTAGACACTTAAATTAATTATTTTAATTAATTTAAGTCTCCTACATAATTTATTTAATTAATTATGTTAGTATTTATTCTTCTCAATATTAATTAAGTTTAATCTAGTTAATATTATCACTATAGTCCAATGATTGATTTATCAATTTTCCTTTTCTCTTCTAAGCCATTCAAAATTAATTCTTCATAATCCCCCTTTTAATTAATTAATCTTAATTAACTAATTAATTAATCCTTGTGATTCCTACAAATCACCTTTTCCTAATCCATCATTAGTCTAATTAATTATTCTAGAAACTCTCTTAATCCTACTTAGCATTATTCTTCAATTTTTAATTACCTCCACTCATTCTCTCTCCTAGTCAAATCCTCCTACAAATCTCACTTGCTCATAATCTTCACCTAATTCTTCTAAATAGTTCCCCTAACCCCTTGCTAATGCCTAATCCCCATGATTAGGAACAAAAGTCAATTATAGCCATTTATGGCTAAACCCTCTTTGTCCCCCTCTCACCTTCCACCCTAAATGCTCCCTTTTTGGGTGAATGTGAGATTTTCAAAATCTTACATTCTCCCATGCTTCTTACCTTCCCAAGGAATTTTAAAATTTCTTTTCCCTTTTCCAATCCCCATGCACACAATATCTTAGGAATTTTTAATTCCTTTTATTCCTCCTAGGTGCATTGGGAACTCTTCGCCATGTACCTTGAGGAGGGTGGAGACAAGAAATGCCTTTCTAGCAAATCTCTTGGTCTCCACCCCCCTTGTCATGTCATTTTCCCTTGATCCATATCATCTTCTTTCCTCAAATCCTAACCCTCCACTCCTCTTCAATCTTGACCATCCATTTTCCTCTATTCAATTCTATAAATTGGGGTTCTCCATCCCTTCACTTGATGATACACAATCCAAGTAACTTCATGCTGCTAATTTGAGTTTACCAAGAGCATCCCAATCATAGCCTTAGTTTGACTCCATAATCCATCCCCATTCACATCCATCCATTGTTGTGTAACTTGGAGAGCTACCCACATCTCGCTATTGGACCAATCCAAACAAGTCAAGGGGGGGTGTGTGCTTGGCTTCAACTAGTGTCCAAATCGGAGGAACAAGAGAGACTCCTCTCTTGCAAGGTATAAGTTAATTAGTTTATTGCTTTTATTTGGCTTTTTATGCTTATTTGGATTTAATCTAACCGGTTAACCTTGCTTGAAGTTTCCCTTGGTTCAGTTTGGATGTCATTTGGATATGAAATGTTGGTTAAATTCATTTTAATTTTGAATATTGCAATATTGTTATTAAAATGTTCACTGTTATTAAATTTAGAGTTGAAAAAAAAATAGTTGAATGTGAAGTTACATTTATTTCCATATGAATGTTTATACTATCAAACTCACAAATAAATTATATATATAAATCATTTATATAAAATATATATATATAAATTATTTAATATATATATGTGATATATATATATATCATTTAAAATATTTTTAAAAAAAATTAAAAAATTATAGAACCTACGACTCCCCCTTGCGTGGGAGGTCACAGATCCAGACCTCCAACGCCCCACATGAGGGGATGTTGCAGACCCTAGGCACTGCAGCACCCCCTTACATGGGGGGTCGTAGCTCTCAGAGCTATGACAACCCTTGTAAGGGGATGTCGCAACCCCACGGGGACTGCAACACCCCCTTACATGGGGGGTCGTAGCTCTGGAAAGGTGCAACACCCCATGTAAGGGAAGTAAAAAAATCAAATAAAAAAATTAAAAAAATCAGTATATATCAACAAAAAATAGCAAATAGCAAAATGGAGATTTTAATCTCTAATGACCACTCCTTTCAAATCTACATCTACAAACAAAAGAAAAATGACATTAGATCTAGGGTTTTATTAAGAAAACAAGAGGGAAATAAAAAAAATCTCAAAAGAAAATTGGTGCAAACCCAAAACAAATAAAATAAAGATTTTGATCTCCCAAAAAATGCATATGGCCGCCACTCCTTCCCAAACTAGATATCTGCAAATAATATAAGAGAAAAATTAGATCTAGGGTTCTAAGAAAATAAGAGGGAAAGAAAAAAAATATCAAAATAAAATTGGTGCAAACCCAAAACAAATAAAATGGAGATTTTGATCTCCCACAAATGCATATGGCCGCCACTCCTTCCCAACCTACAAATCTGCAAACAATATAAGAAAAAATGAGAGCTTTGATTCCATAGCTTGTTTGATGAAGCACTTTTGAGAAACCTGCAACAAAAGCTTCAATGGAGGAGGGTAGGGTTAGAAAGCTTGAGAAAATGTTCAAATGAGAAAATAGGGTTACTTTCCATCTTAATATACGTTTAGGGTTTTCTTTAATTTGAAGCCTTAAGATCCAACGATAGAGATTAAAATAATCTAATGGATGATATTCTTTGCACAACCCATTAGGATTGTGGCTGGAACTTTTTTATGGAAATTAAAAGTTAATTATGACTAGCATCATAGTGTGGGACCATGATGTTAGGTACCCATAGCTTGGTGTAACTTAAATATATTATATTAAAGATATATATATTTATATATACATAAGCATGGGTTGAAGAAGATGGAGCATCCTTGTCCTTATGAGGTAAGTTGGTTACAGGATGATCAAAAGATAGAAGTAAAGGAGCAGTGTTTGGTGAATATATATATATATACACACACACATATACATACACACACACACATATATACACATATATATACATATACGTACATGTATATATGTATACATGTGTGTGTATATAAATATACATATATGTATGTATGTATGTATGTATGTATGTATGTATATGTGTGTGTGTGTGTTTATACACACACACACATATACATAATGTGTATATATATGTATACGTATACATATACATATATATGTGTACATACATACATATAACTGTTGTCCAAGCATAAATCTAATTTTTACTTGTGCATTTTATCTGATGATCAAATTAGTCATTTATAAATCGTCGAGCTCACTTTTATTTATTAAAAAAACATTTATTCGATATTTTGACAAATACGTTCATCGGAATTCTGATAACCATCAGGCATAAATTTTTTAAAAATTGAAAATTTCATATTAAATATCATAGGTATCCGATGATACATCTAATTATGCATCTTTTTTCAAAAAACTTTGTTGGATTTTGCAGTCAAATGAGTTAGTGCTTCCGCCTGAGCTTGCTGAATTACCTCCTCCAGCTCCATAATCTATGTGAATATTTTCAACTCCTCCCAGCCTCTCCTCGTCACCTCTCTATACCTAGCCTTCACCTACTCCCATCGCGTGAGAAGGGGGATATACCTGCCTCTGAATTCTTGATGGACCTCCAACCTTTCAAAGACATAAAAACCTTCACCTAGAATGACCCACTCCAACAACGACTCCATATTTACTAGATACTCCTCTCATATAATTGCCTTTGTGACCTCTCAGACCTATTGGAAGGAAGAGTCCAACTCAAGACCCCACACCATGATAAGGGAATACAAATCCACGTGGATCTGATAGCAGTGACCAATTACACACAAATCTTCCCCCAGGACCAGTTGCACTCTCCTAATCAACAAAAGGTCGTTCGAATGAAACATGTTCTTCAACCTCCCCTCTAAAACTGGTCCCCAAAAGGTAGTGGGAAGTTTGGATGTCTTCAATGTAAAAATGGCCTCCATTGCAGAAAGAAAAACCAAGTTACTAAACTCAAAACTAATCGATGAAAAGCCCTGCTCACAAACCAAAAATATTCTTGAATATGCAAGGACTGACACACTTCCCCACTCTCTCCATAAATTCATTCCCTTTAGGCTCCACCACCACTGTATAAATTATTGGTATTAATTTCCAACAACAAGCGAGCTAGCCTATGCCCTCAGAAGAAGAACTTGTTGGCATTACAGTAAGAAAGATTGTTGGTATTTCAATATTAGGAGATTGTTGATATTCAGTAAGGATATTGAGAAGGTTGTTGAAGATTATTGATATAACTGAAGAAGGATGATAACCATCTTTATAACATTATTTTGTCATTGATGTCAAGTGATTGATTATCTGATTCAGTATGATGTTGCCATATCTTGAGAAGATTGATTAGAAGAGAATTAAGATGTCGGTAAAAGACACAGAAAGAATGTGATGAATAAGGGGAGAAATAAGTTATTCAATGGGCAACTATTACCAAGTTAGACAATGATGAGATTATGATGTTTAGATTGTTTTGATATTCCACATATGTTGTTGATTGTAAGGTTTATACTATACTATGTCACCGAGCAAAGAACCTAGTCGATAAACCCTAAGGTTATCAATATCAGTTAATGAAGGCGAAATGTCTACCGAGTAAACTTTAGTATTTACCGAGTTGCAACTGAGTAATGATAGTGCGCATGGGATGGATAAAAGCATTATTTAATGAAGGACAATTATTAGTTGGAGATGTATAAATGATTGGTATATCGTGCATGAAATTTGTTAAGGATCTATGGCAAAGGAAAATCGGCAGGAAGATCTACAATGCAAATTGAACCATAATAACCTTGTGCAAGTTCCAAGAAAGGACTACAAGTCCCGAGGTAAGGTAAAACATTTTCAGATTGAAGGATACATTGAACCTGGTCAAGTTTGAAATCTGATGGCTAAGATTGATCATGGGAAATGTGATCAAGGAGATTGAGCAGTTAGCAATTGTTTATAAATAAGGAATTGTTAATAAATAATATATGCGGGCAAGTGTATGCACAGGGATGCTACATAGTGATTACCGAGCATAGAAGCTTGAAGACCTATTTGAATAATAGAGTAGAAATCCCAGCAGAGGGACAAGATAAGTCCTATGACTAGATTGTTTTGAGCAAATAAGAATCTGCTTTAGCATTTTAGATGTGAAGTTGCAGATAGATTTGTATTACTATTATTTTGTAAGTGACAGAAAATCTCTTAGCCGAGTGGACTTAACAGTCTTATATGTAAACCCTCTAGCAAGGTAACATTCTAAATGAGTGTTTGAAATCCTTTGACAAGGTCACTTCTAACAAAGTGAAGATCCTAACAGATCTGAGGGAAATCCCTTAACCGGGTCACATCTAGCAATGTGTTTGTAATCTTTAACATGATTTGCTTTTAACTGATCATACTCTAGAAGAGTATATTTCTTAGTGGGTCCAAAATCCCATAATGGTTTTTCCCTATTTGGGTTTCCATGTTAAATCTAGTGTTATGAGTGTTACTATGATTATGTGTTCATAAGTTTGCATGTTTGGCAGTTTTGGTTATATTGCTGAAGTATAAGTTATAGAGGTTGAATCTATTATTTTTATGGAAGTTTAAGTTTGTATGATTCACCCCCCCCCTCTCATCTTGTTAGCTATTGGCATCTGTAGTTACATTAAGTATCAGAACTATCAATTGGTATCAGAGCTTAGGAATCTTGAAGAAAAAGTTTAAAGGTACTTGAGGCAAAGATCCAAAGATGTATAAAAGGGATGCACCGAAGCTGAACAAGTCAAGTTTCTCCACATGGCAGAAAAGAATGAAGCTGCATTTATTAGGAATTGGAGAATATGCAACATATTATCTGGAGAATGATTACATTACAATGAGCACCAACCCTATGACCTTGGAAGAGATTAAGGCAAAGCAAGAACATATTCAAGCTATGATTGAAATAACATCAGCATTGACTGACTTAGAGTTTAATGATCTGGAAGGCTGTAATGATGCAAAAGAATGTGGACTAAGCTCATATTTGTGTATGGAGGTGATGAACATGTTCAAAGAGCAAAAGTAGATAGTCTAAGAGGACAACTTGAATCCATGAGGATGAATGAAGGTGAGAACATAACCCAATACAATACAAGACTAAAGGAGATTGTTAATCAAATTAAAGGAGCAGGTGGAACTATTGAAGAAAATGATATAACAAGTAAGTTTTTGAGAACCCTTCTACCAGCCTATGCTATTTGAGTCTCTACAATCAATGAATTGAGGTCTGTACCTAACATGCCAGTTTCTTTAGATGCTACTATTGGTAAGCTACATGCATTTGAGTTAAGTAATTTTGATAACAGTGGGTCTTCGGTAAATAAAGTTGAATTTGCATTTAGTTCTTTCCATATTAGTGAATCTAATGATTACAATGATAGAATGAATAAGTACTCTGAAGGAGATCACAGTGGAGCAAGTGAAAGATTTCGCAAGAACATGGAAAAAGTATACAAGCTGTATGAGAAAATCAAGATGCAAGAAGAGTTTGAAGCATTATTAGCCAGAAGGTTATTGAGAGGCAAAGGTAAGTATAAAGGGAAGCTACCTTTAAAATTTTTCAATTGTGATAAGATAGGACATATGGCTTCTAACTACCCTGACAAAGAATCTAGTGAAAAGAAAGAATACCGAGATAACAGGTAGAAAGACAACCAATACAGAGGACACCGAGACTTCAGAAGGAGAGATAGAAAGACATGTCTAATAGCTAATTAGGAATCCAATGATGATGAATCTAATGAAAATGATACTGAGGAAGTTGTTTATGTGGCTATTAAGGATGGATTTGATGAAGAAAGGTATAAAGAAAAAGCTCTAATATCTCACATAAATAATAATGATTCTTGGATCATAGATAGTGGATGCTCACATCATATGACAGGTGATAAACACAAGTTTGTTAAATTAGAGGACTATGATGGAGGCTATGTAAGATTTGGTAATGATGCACCATGTCCGGTGAAAGGTAAAGGATCTATAACACTTCTTGACAATGCTAAATGTGATGATGTATACTGGGTTGAAGGATTGAAATACAATTTGTTGAGTGTAGCACAACTAAACAATATAGGATACTGAATAGAATTTCTGAAAGGAATTGTCAAAGTTCATGACAAGCATTGAAAGTTAGCTACTACCGGGACACAAACAAAAGGTAATACATTTCATCTTGACTCAACTCAGAACAAGTGTCTTTATGCAAAGATAGATGATACCTGGTTATGGCATAAAAGGTTTTGTCATGTAAATTTTGATAATCTGATCAAAATAAGTAAGAAGCACCGAGTAAGAGGTCTACCAAGTCTTGAAAAACCTGAGAATGCTATGTGATGAGGATGCCAGATGGGTAAGATGACAAGATCAAGCTTTACAGTTAAGTCCTACACTTCAAAAGAAATTTTAGATCTAGTACATACCGATCTTTGTGGTCCTATGAAAGTTCAAAGTTATTATGGTGATAAATATTTCATATTATTTGTGGATGATTACTCAAGGATGATGTCAATCATGTTTTTAAAAGAAAAATCAGAAGCTTTTCAAATGTTTAAATGGTACAAGGCAAGATTTGAAAATGAAACAGGAAGACAACTGAAATGTCTTAGATCTGCTAGAGGAGGAGAATTCACTTTTGATGAATTTAACTTATACTGCAATGATCATGGTATAAAGAGGCAAGTATCTGCACCAAGAACACCTCAGTGAAATGGGATAGCCGAGAGAAGAAACAGATCAATTGTGGATTGTGCAAGAACCCTGATGATAGAAAAGAGGGTACCTCAAACATTTTGGAGAGAAGCAATCAGCACTGCAGTCTATACCCTAAACCAAGTTCAATTGAAGAAAGGAACTATGAAGACACCTTATGAGATCTGGTATGACAAGAAACCTAATGTAAGTTTCTTTAAAATCTTTGGAAGTAGATGCTATGTTCACAAAGATGACAAAAATGGAAAGTTTGATTATAAAAGTGAAGAAGGAACATTCTTTGTTATTCTTCTAGAATTAAAGCATTTAAATGTCTGATCAAATCATCTAACAAAATAGTAGAAAGTGCAAATGTGAAAATTGATGAATTTGCGGAAAGAAATGATGAAGGAAATTCCAAAGAACCAGAAGATTATGAAGAATTCATTTATGTTCAACCAAGAAGTCCTACCGAGAAAGCTGCTAAAGAAAATGAAGATAATGTCCAGTTACCGAGTGATGAAGAAGATTATACAGAACCTACCGAGCCTATATTAGCCAAATATGTTAGAAGACATCATGCATCAAGTCAAATTATAGGAGATAAGGATGATCTGGTGATGACAAGGAAAAAATTGAGACATAACACATGTCTAATATCTAAATTTGAACTGAGAATAGTGAAAGAGGCATTTAACAGTGAAGATTGGGTAAATGTTATGATAGAAGAGATTGATCAAATCAAGAAGAATGACACATGGACACTGATCCCAAGACTGAAGGACAAAAATGTAGTCGGTACTAAGTGAATTTTCAAAAACAAGCTAAATGAGAAAGGTGAAGTCATTCACAACAAAGCAAGACTAGTTTGCAAAGGTTATGCTCAAGAAGAAGGAATAGATTATGGTGAGACTTTTGCACCTGTGGCTAGACTTGAGGGAGTAAGAACATTGTTGGCATATGCTACTTTAAAAAATTTCAAGGTATATCAAATGGATGTTAAATTTGCATTTTTGAATGGTATACTAGAAGAAGAAGTTTACATTGAACAACTTGAAGGATTTATTGAAGACAAGATTAAAGATCAGGTATGCAAACTGAATAAAGCTTTATATGGTCTGAAACAAGCACCTAGAGCATGGTATGAAAGACTACACTCTTACTTAATCAAGATTGGTTTTATAAGAACAAGTGAAAACAACAATATGTACATGAAGAAAGATGAGGACAATGGAATACTGATCTCAGCCATATTTGTTGATGATATCATATTTTGTGGAAATGACTCCTTATGCAAGAACTTTGGAAATCAAATGTGAAAAGAATTTGAGATTTCTTTAATTGGTGAGATAAAGTATTTTATAGGTTTACAGATATTGCAAATGAAAGATGAGATTTTCATTACTCAATCCAAGTACATAAAGGAAATCTTGAAGAAATTTGGAATGGAGGATTCTAAGCCAGTAAGTACTCCTATGACTACTAACTATAAATTATCAAAGAATGATGAATCTGCATCTATTGATGAGACACTTTACCGATCTATGATTGGAAAATTGCAATATGTTATGCATAGTAGACCGGATATAGCACATGCAGTAGGTATTGTAGCAAGATTCTCTACAGATCCCAAGGAAACACATATGACAACAATCAAGAGAATTTTCAGATACCTGAGAGGCACTGAAGATTATGGCTTAGTATATGAAAAGAGAAATTATTTTGATTTAAAAGTTTATACTAATGCTGATTGGGCAGGCAACATTGATGACAGGAAAAGCACAAGTGGTGGAGCTTTCTTTTTAGGAGAAAGACTAGTGAGTTGGCTTAGCAAGAAACAAGGATGTATCTCAGAGTCAACAACAGAAGCTGAATACATTGCTGTAGCATTGAACTGTACCAATATAGCATGGATCAAACAACTATTGGAAGGTATAAATGAGAAAGTTATCGAACCAGTAACTATATTCTGTGATAATACTAGTGCCATTAACATTTCAAAGAATCTAGTGATGCACTCTAAGACAAAGCATATATCTATAAAGTATCACTATCTCAGAGAAGAAGTTCAAGAGAAGAAAGTTGTGCTGGAATATATCAATTCAAAGGAGCAATTAGCAGATATCTTCACAAAGCCATTACCAAGGGACACTTTTGAGTATCTCAGAAGCAAGTTAGGGGTCCTACCCCTATCTTCTACTCACTGACCAAGTTCAGTGAAAGCATAAATTTGATGAATCTACAGAATATTATGTGTGGATTGATGTTGATTTATGCACTTTAGGAGGTCACCTAAAGTTGTGCAGGAAAAAGTGATTAGAACTAGTTACTCTGACCGAGACTAAGATGTTACAGAGCAAGGCAAATCACTTCACAAGAGGAAGAAATCATGATTTAGTTCTTTTTACTTTTTGGCATTCTTGTCAAAGGGGGAGAAGACTAAATTGTTGAAAGGCTAAATGGTTGACTGCATGGTAAATCCCTGAATGATGAATAACAGAAGACTAATGACAGGGGGAGAAGATTGAAAAATGGAGAAGACTAAATGCAAGACAACAACTCAGAAGCCTAATGAAAAGGAAGAAGACTTCAGAAGATTTTAAGAGCTCAAGGATAACAGGAGAAGTCTAACAGCAATCTGAATCCAAATCAATTTGAATATCTTGTTGGTATTACCATTTAATTATTGGTTTTGCCATCAATGCCAAAGGGGGAGATTGTTGGCATTATAGTAAGAAAGATTGTTGGTATTTCAATATCAGGAGATTGTTGATATTCAGTAAGGATATTGAGAAGGTTGTTGAAGATTATTGATATAACTGAAGAAGGATGATAACTATCTTTATAACATTATTTTGTCATTGATGTCAAGAGATTGATTATCTGATTCAATATGATGTTGCCATATCTTGAGAAGATTGATTAGAAGAGAATTAAGATGTCGGTAAAAGACACAAAAAGAATGTGATGAATAAGGGGAGAAATAAGTTAGTCAATGGGCAACTACTACCGAGTTAGACAACGATGAGATTATGATGTTTAGATTGTTTCGATATTCCACATATGTTGTTGATTGTAAGGTTTATACTATACTATGTCACTGAGCAAAGAACCTTGTCGGTAAACCCTAAGGAACCTAGTCGGTAAACCCTAAGGTTATTGATATTGGTTAATGAAGGCAAAATGTCTACCGAGTAAAGTTTAGTATTTACTGAGTTGCAACTGAGTTATGACAAATCGCATTGGATGGATAAAGACATTATTTAATGAAGGATGCTGATGAGTTGGAGTTGATTAAATGATTGGTATGCCGTGCATGAAGTTTGTTAAGGATCTATGGCAAAGGAAAATCAGCAAGAAGATCTACAACGTAGATTGAACCGCAATAACCTTGTGCAAGTTCCAAGAAAGGAATGCAAGTCCCTAGGCAAGGTAAAACGTTTTCAGATCGAAGGATACATTGAACCTAGTCAAGTTTGAAGATCTGATGGCTAAGATTGATCATGGGAAATGTGATCAAGGAGATTAAGTGGTTAGAAATTGTTTATAAATAAGGATTTGTTGATAAACAATGTATGCAGGCAAGTGTAAGCACATGGATGCTACATAGTGATTACCGAGTAGAGAAGCTTGAAGACCTATTTGAATAACAGAGTAAGGAGCCCAGCAGAGGGACAAGATAAGTCCTATGACTAGATTGTTTTGAGCAAATAAGAATCTGCTTTAGCATTTTAGATGTGAAGTTGCAGATAGATTTGTATTACTATTATTTTGTAAGTGACAGAAAATCTCTTAGCCGAGTGGACTTAACAGTCTTATATGTAAACCCTCTAGCAAGGTAACATTCTAAATGAGTGTTTGAAATCCTTTGACAAGGTCACTTCTAACAAAGTGAAGATCCTAACAGATCTGAGGGAAATCCCTTAACCGGGTCACATCTAGCAATGTGTTTGTAATCTTTAACATGATTTTCTTTTAACCGAGCATACTCTAGAAGAGTATATTTCTTAGTGGGTCCGAAATCCCATAGTGTTTTTTCCCTATTTGGGTTTCCACGTTAAATCTGGTGTTATATGTGTTATGATGATTATGTGTTCATGAGTTAGCATGTTTAGCAGTTTTTGGTTATATTGCTAAAGTATATGTTACTGAGGTTAAATCTGTTGATTTTATGGAAGATTAAGTTTGTATGATTCACCCCCCCCTCTCATCTTGTTAGCTATTGGCATCTGTACTTTACATTTAGTATCAGAACTATCAGAACTAGGTGTCCACATCACATAGTTTCCATTAACAGACAAGTACAAAATCGCACAAGCTGATTAAGATTGCCATTGGATGATACCATCATCACCCCCCACCATCTCATCACACATCTATCCAATTCACACTCCATATTGGATAAAGCATCCACCATAATATTCTTCCCCTCCTAATATGAGAGATACAAAAATCCTGAAAAAACATTCAATTTTGAGCAGATAATTGAGATAAATTTATTTAGTCGCCAACTCGAAGATACACATTTCACAATTGCATCCACCACCACTTGAGATTCCCCTTCAAGATGCACTCTCAGGATGTTTATGTTATTAGTCAATTCCACTACTAATAGAGCAGCATATGCCTCAACCTTATTGTTTGTCCCATCTTGCAACCTCTACGCACGTTTGAAAAGGATCTTTCCTTCCTCATCAAGAGCAACACACCCAACACCCAAAATACCCGGGTTACCTCTTGATGCCCAATCAAAGTTGATCTTAATCCATCCTTGATTCAGCCTAGCCCACACCTGTTCACCTCTCCTGACCACCTTACCTGAAGGATGAACCCTAGAGAACCCATGAACAGGTCGAAAAAACTAATGAATTAATTA
Source organism: Cryptomeria japonica (assembly GCF_030272615.1). NCBI lineage: Eukaryota > Viridiplantae > Streptophyta > Pinopsida > Cupressales > Cupressaceae > Cryptomeria > Cryptomeria japonica. The sequence continues at coordinate 704,916,992 of NC_081408.1, forward strand.
AATAAATAAAGATCTATTCACTTTAATAGAAGAAGTAGGGCCAATTAAATAAATAAAATATTTATTTAGTTTAGGGAAAGGATGATTTAAATAAATAAAAATATTTAGTTAAATTGGGAAAAGATAGAAAAGGATAAGTGAATTAATTAAATAAATTATAATCTATTTAATTAATAGAAGGTTTAGGATAAAATAATAAATAAATAAAATATTTATTTTATTAGGCTAGGACTATTTTAGGTGTCTACATTTTGCCCCTCTTTGAGATAATGCATCTTGTTGCATTGGCTCAAAGAAAATAAGATAAACTGATACAATATTTGCCCCAATATGAAAGTGGTATGCCCCCTTGAGAGATTAGGTGAGAAATTTTGAAAAGCTGCAAACAATCTCTCAATAACAAAAAGGCTAAGCAATATGAAAAAGAAGATGATATAAAGGCAAAATAGGTCATTGCTATGATAAACAAGAATGTCCAATTGGATAAGCCATCAAATTGATGAAATCCAACGAGTACTCTAGTAGGATATATTGCAAAGTTGATATTGGATAAGTCATTGAATTGATGAAATCCGGTGAGTGCCCTAGCAAGATAGATTATAAAGCAGATATTGGATAAGTTGTCAGATTAATGAAATCTGATTAATACCCTAGTAGGATAGATTTCAAAGCAACTAGTAAAGTGAAAAAAGTTGATGAAGTTGCAAGATAGAGTAAAAAGTTCATAAAGCTTGATGTAAGCTAATAAAGCCGATAGAGATGATGTTGATGTGATTGCGTTTTCTTACAGGTTAATGTCGAGGAGGGGTTCCATCACTAGGGAGAGGGGGTTCATCATTAGGAGCTTAGATTCCACCAAGGCCTACCGGCTCCTAGGGAAGAAGTTCATCATAGCCCTGTTGAATCTATGTTGTATCAGTTTTTTGTATGATATAGACACCTGGGACAGTTGCAGACATATGATTTTTTGACATAATTGTATCATGATATAATTTATTTTTTGAAATATATATATATGTGAGAGATCATCTATTTTGGAAATGACTATATTCTTATGATTTTATGTGATGCATTTACAATTATGCTTATGATATGATGTTACTATGTGTTTTATGCCATTTATGATGATGTGATGTATACAATCATGTTTGTGTGTTTACCGATAGGTGGTGTGTGCATGATGTGATCTTATGTACATGCTTATGACATGATTACATACCAACTAATCTATTGATATGTTGTATGGATGCAATGTGATTTCTATTTATCTTATATGTATGATGAATAATAAAATATGATGATGCAAATGGACACTACATGAAATGTAGATGTTTTTGGTGTGCCATTATACTCAGTCGTGTGATTCCAGACTACATGGGCTCGGGGAAGAACAATGGAAGACACACAAAAGGGAGAAGAAAGGTAGAAGATATGGAAGTTAATAAGCTTATTGTGCTATTATAATCATTGAGCTTATTATGGAAAATGTATTGTGACCATCCAGATGTAGGTTGGACCTAGATAGTCATTGTATCATTTGCATGAAGATCAAACAGTCGCAAACAAGGAATGCCCCTATTCACACTAGACTCATACTATCCTCACATCCTTGGATGAGCCATAGTATTACTAATAGACAATCCACAAATAGAAAAATAGTTAATCATGCCCCATCTCGACCACTCTAGTCATAAACATCCTTGAGAAGAATAGAAAACATGATACCAGAAAAAGATGAAATCAAAAGGAAATCAAAGACTTGACACCAACATAAACTAAAATACTCAAGTTATAAGTGTATCTTGTCACATATGTTAACATGTTTGATCTGGTCACAATGTTGTCATCCTGATAAAGGATAGATAATGTTGTAAACCTTGTTGTAGTCAAAGTTTGTCAAAAGACTGATTTTTTGAAAGCTCATTTTTGCTTGTGTCTCATCCGAAATTGACTTACTCCATGAAACCAATAATTTATTATAAAGAAGAACAAAAAAATAATTGCGGATCAGTGATGCAAGTGATCTTTTATTATGGATTGTGTGTAAAAAGAAAGAATGAAAAGACGATTCTCCTCAAAACATGTGATTCCAAGGATCCACTTCCATCACTAGCTTTAGAATTTGTCCCCAGTTATACATAGGACCCGATTTATTATGAGTGAAAGGAAAGGGTGGAAAGGGTTTATTATGAATGGTGAACTAATCTTAGGTAGATCAATAACAAGCCATGGTGGGGATCGACAAGTTCATTATGAAAAGATAGGTTGTGAGTGTGTGCAAAGTGAAAGGGTGAAACTGAATCTTGAAGGAGGGAGGAGCAAAAGTCCCTATACATAGCGTCGGTAACTCAATTTTCACCATGGTACTTGCCTAAGACACCACCGAAGTGGTTTTCACCATTGGATGAATTTATTTCTCTTAATTTTTTTCATTTTTTAATTTTTTTTTAATGTCACAAGGTCCTTGTTTGCTAGGTTTTCACCAAAGTGACAATTTTTTATTTTTTCATTTTTTTGTATTTTGTATTTTATTTTATTGTTTTTTTTTGTTTTTTTTTTTGTTTTTTTTATTAAGATTCTTTGAAAAGATATTTATAAAACTTAAAAAGGTGCATGTTGTTGATAGGATCATCCAATGGTTCTCCTTTTGGTGTTGATAATTTATATGCACATGATCCATAGATTGTTGTGATAACATAAGGCCCAACCCAATTTGATTCAAACTTTCCCCTTTTCTCTTTGTCTTTTTTATTTTGGGGTTTTCTCTTAGAACCAAGTCACCTACCTCAAATTTTTTAGGTTTCACTCTATGATTATAATTGTGGCTCATGTGTTTCTAATATGCTTTAAGGTGATTCAATGCAGTTTGTCAACTCTCATCTAACAATTCCAAATCTTGCAAGTCGGAGACCCTATAGGCTTGATCATTGATAAGATCATGTAAGGAGACCCATAAAGATTCTAACTTGACCTCAATGGGCAAGATGGATTATGTTGGCATTTGGCATAACTGATGCAGATCAGGTGATGCAGTTGAAGATGGATGACTGCACCAGTAAAGGATAGAAGTCTATTTGTGATGAAGAGATTGAGATTCTATGATTAGATGACTTGATCAATTATTTGTGTTGTCATTGAATGCAACTGATGTCAAATTATGTTCTTGATGTTATGTTTTGTCATCTAAGTGATTTGGTTTATCGAAAGACAGGGTTTACTGACAAAGAACTGAAGTCTGTGAAATAGGACTTTAACCGATAAAGCAGAGATGTTTTGATTGAATCAGTCGATCGGCAATCATGTTAGTATTAACTGATGACTAAGAGGGGGTTGAATCAATCAAAACTATTTATACACAATTCAAACTTTCAAACTAACTGGTTTGTAGCTATCATTCCAAATTCACTTAAACATTGCATTAATCATGAAAGCAGTGAACATCAAAGAAAAAAAATTTGCTTGTAGAAATAAGCATCACATAACACTAGCAATATACGTGGAAAGCCTCAGTTAGAGGGAGAAAACCACAATGGGGATAACCCACAATATCTTTTACAGTAGTGAAAAAGAGTGTCCTGTTAAGAGATTACAACCAGATCTTTCTAAGAACGTCACCTTGTTAGGAGTGACTGGGATTCAGTTAAGAATACCTTAGAACCTATTAAAGTTCACCTTGCTAGAGGATTTTATAACTTTATATTAGAAGTGACTCTGTTAAGAGATTTTACATAAAGAATCAGTTAAGGTTCACCCTATTAAAGGATTTACAATGTTGCAATTGTTAGAAGGAAACAAAGATGATTGATCTATCTAATGACACTACCTCTATCTCATAGATCCTCTTTGCATGCTTTGTTCTTCTTATCGATGTCGGCTTCACCGATTCATACCTCTATCTGTTGTACTCTATTTTTCTCCCCCTGTTAACATTCACAAAGATCTTTTTCTCATTGACAACAACATAATCAAAATGAATGATGTGAATGTATTAGCCTTTAGTTCTAGCACCAACTTTCCCTCCAAAAATCAAATTCAAAAATATGTTATCGCACCTCAAATTGCTCTCCAAAAATTACTTCAGGAATATTGGTCAAGACAACAATTCATACCAAAAATCTCATCAGTTGAAAAGAGAAGATTTTCGGTTCAACTGGATGTTATTTGGATGTTTCTAAGTCTATCGATTGAGACTCTTGTATTGTTAGTTGTTGCCTATGTATCGGTCCAATTCTACCTAACTGGTTACCTCTTGTATATCGGTCTAATCATTGCTTAGCCAATTAGCCTTTGTATACTAGTCTACTCACTGCTTAGTCGATTAACTCCTCTATACCGGTCTACTCATTTCTTAGCCGATTAACCCTTGTATACCAGTCTACTCACTATTGATAGGAATAAGGACTAATGTTCTTCACCAGTTACTCTTTACTCCTTTACTGATGGACTATAGAGACTTAGAAGTTGATGTTGTCAACAATGAAAACCATTTCACCATTCATACAAAATGCATCATAATGCCAACAAACTCCCCCTTTGGCATTGGTGGCAAACACTATAGAAAAGGTTCAATGACTTTGCTGCAAAATATTCATGTATGTGTTGGTTCTGACCCTTGTTTCATCTACCTCCATCTATATGCAAACTTCCCCTTTTGACATCAATGGAAAAGAATATACAAAATAATTCATGAGAATAAAGCAAAAATGTCTTTGAAATTTTCCTTAGCATCATGCAAAGTAGATTCCCATGAAGGCTTCACCTTTGGATTTCCTTCCTCTACACCTTTTTCTGGCAAAATAGGTTCATTGTCAGTAGGATATATTGTTACCAAAGTTCTATGAGGTTTATCTTCATAAGGTATATCTTAAATTAAGACTTCATCTTCACCAGGATGCTTAGTTTTGTTGGCTCCCTTTACCGGTGTAACATCATTATCAAAAGTTTCAATAGTTGAGTTGTGTTTGATTAGTTGCCCAACATCCTTTGTCAAATTAGGAATATTTCACACAACATTACCTATGATATCATCAACTAAGAAAACATCAAAACCTTCAATAGAGTCTTTGTCTTTACCTTTCCCTTAGTCAAGGGCAGCTGCACCTTGGTCCTGTTTAGTTCCCTTTGCTATTTCTTCTTCATCTTCCTTTTGCTAGCTCAAGATTGTTTTGCAGAAGGCAACACCCTCATCATGGACACCTTGGACATCTCCTATGGCCACTCTCCCTGTCACGTTCCTTATTTTGAAGTGTTGAATACATGCTTCTACCACTATTGAAGCTTGATTGAAATCTAAATCATGTTGCACTTTCATGAGTACTTTTATCTTGTGCTCTTTCTCAATTGCTAGGGTTTTTTTCCATCTCCCTTCAATTTGATTTTGCAAGTCTGATAGAATTATTCCATATAGTTCACTGGGATTTTTATAGAACCTATGCAAGTTCCAGATAAGTGCTTCTTCAATTTTTTTTTGTCCTCCTCATTGCAGAGGGGATATTTTCTCCCAACACCAAATAGACATCCATTAAATTTGATCCCATGGACCAATTCATCAATAGTTGGAACTACATTTCTACCACTTTCTTCTAACTTCTTTTATTTCCACATCAGATTGGGTGTCAGTGTTACCACCCTGGTTTTCATCCTTCTTTGGCTTCCTTTTAATCTTTGTCTCAGCTATCCCTTCACTCTTTTTCTTTCTTGCATATGTCACTCCTACCAGTCCACCTTTACATGGGGAAGATGTGGGAGTATTTGAGTCCTTTTCTTTTGTGTATGTTGTCGACTTGTTGGATACAGTACCCTTGGGTTTTTCCTTTGACATTTTCTTCTTTTCTCTTGTTTGTTTACTTACACTGGTGGAAGCAGTGGCACCAGATGCTTCTCCTCCATACTTTTTGTCTAGGGTATTTCCTTACTCTCTTTTGTATGATAGGCTCCTTAAGTTCCATTTTTATTTTGGATCTTTCCTCCTCACAAGTCCCAAATCTCTTTTCTTTTATGTCTACCGGTTTAGACAGTAACATGTTTGCATATACTTTAGTAATGTTTGCCCTGACCTCATAACCCATAACAAGTATCCAAAAGGTTCTAGGTTGAACCGCTTGAATAATGCAAGAATCAGTGTCAACATGAAAACAAATGTTGTCCTTGTACTTTTGAACTATACTGGTTGGGATTCTCTCTCTTTTGTGCATTCTAGTTTGGAATTCTTTAAAATAACCCCACATTGTTTCTCCAAACTTATCACCTAAATCTCTAATCATTTCACCTATCTAAACCATAATAGGTTTATCTTCAGACCACACTACATTGCCCTTACTGGGAAAGAAATTTTGCACATACAAGAATATACATACTAGTAATGAACCATACTTGAATGATTGCTTCTTGTCCTTCTTAATTTGCTCCATGTTCACTAGAAATTAACTTATGATCATCTCAAAAACATCATATGTTGCATCCTCCTTGATGATTCGATAGTCTTCATGGATAGCACCGCTCAGCACACTATTCATGCGGCTTAATTGATCAACTCTATAACCTAGCACTACAAAAGTAAACCTCACTTCTGCATCCTCAGTGTGAGTGATTGTCATTGCTCTTCTGTCACATCAGGATTGAGTCAACCAAGTGACTTTAGTGGATGATATTGTTCTTAGGATTAGTGCTTCACCAGTTGTGCTAAACCCTATTACTCTTTGAATCACATCCTTTGTGATCTTGATTGGTGCTTCAACTTCCAACCATAGAAATTGATCATGCACTCTACTTAACACATACTTGACCCAATCAACATGAAATTGATCATGAAAATCAATGACATTCGACAAACCCTTGTTCTTCAGATGCAAATGTTCTGCCTTCAATAGATCATGATCACAAAACCCTTTGAATTCATTTCTAATGAATTTATCTCCAAGTTCTTCAAGCTTGCAATGGATGAAGGAGAGAATATCTTCAACCACTAACACATCGAAGGGCATAGATGATAGGGCACCGATCATGTCGATATCTCCAACCTTCATAGGATGCAACTTGAACTCAGGTTGTGGTTCTTTAATTTCTTCAACTAACATAGGAGTTGACACAAAAGCTGCCCTGATGATCTTCAAACATTTTTAAAAAAAATAGGGCTTGAATACCTTCTCCTCTAGGCTTGCCAATCACCACTATCACACTGCTTAATAAGTTCACACAAATAGCTCTAGCAAGATTTTGATCGCCTTAGGTTGCACAAGAGCTCAATAATGATCACAAGAAATCAAGGTAAATGAAATGTATTGTCATTTCTTTATTTATCTGTTAAGGTTTATCGGTGCTTCAATAGAATGGATAGTTTAAACAATTTTGACCATTTACAACTTAAGGTACACTGATTTACTTCTTACCGATTTCTTGTTACCGATACCAGTACATAAACATCATTTACACTAACCCTCAAAACATTTACCAAATAAGAGCTTTAAACAAACTTTTATGCATCTAAACCATGCAAATAGACGTAACCTCATATTGGTTGAGGGGATTCAATAATAATCTTACCATATGTGCTCCCCCTAAGCATCAGCATGCCTAGTTTGAAGAGGAACTATCATCACCAGTGGATGATGACTTAGTTTCAGAATGATTCTCTCCTTCTTTGCTTTCTTTCTTCTTAATCCATGTCTTTTTCATTTCATTCCTCACCTCTTCAATTGTCTTCTTTCCTTTCAAGTCATTTTTCCCTTTCTTTTTGCCAAACTAGTTCCTGTCTTCAGACCGGTTATAGGATTGGTTCTTGCATTCTCTGGCTAAGTGACTGATCTTATGGAAATTGAAACATGCCATACCAGTTGTCCTCCATGGTCCTGCATTATTTCTCTGACCCATTCTCATTTTGCAATTTCCTACACCATGACCAAAATTACCACAAGTGGAACAACTAATTTGAATGGTGATCTTGATGCATTTTAATTGAACATGCATTCTTCAGCTTTGT